>NW_026600251.1:300000-600000 GCF_029448725.1 Salvelinus fontinalis
CAGCAAGTTGCAACATTGGAATACAGAAATAAACACTTTTCCAAAAACAAGCTCAAAATCATGTTGAAAAACAGAAATAAACACTTTTCAAAAACAAGCTCCAAATCATGTTGAAATACAGAAATAAACACTTTTCAAAAACAAGCTCCAAATCATGTTGAAATACAGAAATAAACACTTTTCCATAAACAAGCTCTAAATCATGTTTGATGCACTCTGTAAGTTAATTTTATTTCAGTACTGTTTAATCAGGATGATAGTAACACTGTGGACGGTTTTCAGCAAGTTGCAACATTGGAATACAGAAATAAACACTTTTCCAAAAACAAGCTCTAAATCATGTTGAAAAACAGAAATAAACACTTTTCAAAAACAAGCTCCAAATCATGTTAAAATACAGAAATAAGCACTTTTCAAAAACAAGCTCCAAATCATGTTGAAATACAGAAATAAACACTTTTCCATAAACAAGCTCTAAATCATGTTTGATGCACTCTGTAAGTTAATTTTATTTCAGTACTGTTTAATCAGGATGATTGTAACACTGTGGACGGTTTTCAGCAAGTTGCAACATTGGAATACAGAAATAAACACTTTTCCAAAAACAAGCTCTAAATCATGTTGAAAAACAGAAATAAACACTTTTCAAAAACAAGCTCCAAATCATGTTAAAATACAGAAATAAGCACTTTTCAAAAACAAGCTCCAAATCATGTTAAAATACAGAAATAAGCACTTTTCAAAAACAAGCTCCAAATCATGTTGAAATACAGAAATAAACACTTTTCCATAAACAAGCTCTAAATCATGTTTGATGCACTCTGTAAGTTAATTTTATTTCAGTACTGTTTAATCAGGATGATAGTAACACTGTGGACGGTTTTCACCAAGTTGCAACATTGGAATACAGAAATAAACACTTTTCAAAAACAAGCTCCAAATCATGTTTAAATACAGAAAGAACCACTTTTCAAAAACAAGCTCCAAATCATGTTGAAATACAGAAATAAACACTTTTCCTAAAACAAGCTCTAAATCATGTTTGATGCACTCAGTAAGTTAATTTTATTTCAGTACTGTTTAATCAGGATGATAGGAACACTGTTCACAGTTTTCAGCAAGTTGCAACATTGAAATACAGAAATAAACACTTTTCCAAAAACAAGCTCTAAATCATGTTGAAATACAGAAAAAACACTTTTCAAATACAAGCTCCAAATCATGTTGAATACAGAAATAAAAACTTTTCCATAAACAAGCTCTAAATCATGTTTGATGCACTCTGTAAGTTAATTTTATTTCAGTACTGTTTAATCAGGATGATAGTAACACTGTGGACGGTTTTCAGCAAGTTGCAACATTGGAATACAGAAATAAACACTTTTCCAAAAACAAGCTCAAAATCATGTTGAAAAACAGAAATAAACACTTTTCAAAAACAAGCTCCAAATCATGTTGAAATACAGAAATAAACACTTTTCAAAAACAAGCTCCAAATCATGTTGAAATACAGAAATAAACACTTTTCCATAAACAAGCTCTAAATCATGTTTGATGCACTCTGTAAGTTAATTTTATTTCAGTACTGTTTAATCAGGATGATAGTAACACTGTGGACGGTTTTCAGCAAGTTGCAACATTGGAATACAGAAATAAACACTTTTCCAAAAACAAGCTCTAAATCATGTTGAAAAACAGAAATAAACACTTTTCAAAAACAAGCTCCAAATCATGTTAAAATACAGAAATAAGCACTTTTCAAAAACAAGCTCCAAATCATGTTGAAATACAGAAATAAACACTTTTCCATAAACAAGCTCTAAATCATGTTTGATGCACTCTGTAAGTTAATTTTATTTCAGTACTGTTTAATCAGGATGATTGTAACACTGTGGACGGTTTTCAGCAAGTTGCAACATTGGAATACAGAAATAAACACTTTTACAAAAACAAGCAAGCTCTAAATCATGTTGAAAAACAGAAATAAACACTTTTCAAAAACAAGCTCCAAATCATGTTAAAATACAGAAATAAGCACTTTTCAAAAACAAGCTCCAAATCATGTTAAAATACAGAAATAAGAACTTTTCAAAAACAAGCTCCAAATCATGTTGAAATACAGAAATAAACACTTTTCCATAAACAAGCTCTAAATCATGTTTGATGCACTCTGTAAGTTAATTTTATTTCAGTACTGTTTAATCAGGATGATAGTAACAATGTGGACGGTTTTCAGCAAGTTGCAACATTGGAATACAGAAATAAACACTTTTCCAAAAACAAGCTCTAAATCATGTTGAAAAACAGAAAAAACACTTTTCAAAAACAAGCTCCAAATCATGTTGAAATACAGAAATAAACACTTTTCAAAAACAAGCTCCAAATCATGTTGAAATACAGAAATAAACACTTTTCCAAAAAAAGCTCTAAATCATGTTGAAAAACAGAAAATACACTATTCAAAAACAAGCTCCAAATCATGTTGAAATACAGAAATAAGCAATTTTCAAAAACAATCTCCAAATCATGTTGAAATACAGAAATAAACACTTTTCCATAAACAATCTCTAAATCATGTTGTGGCACTCTGTAAGTTAATTTTATTTCAGTACTGTTTAATCAGGATGACAGTAACACTGTGGACGGTTTTCAGCAAGTTGCAACATTGGAATACAGAAATAAACACTTTTCCAAAAACAAGCTCAAAATCATGTTGAAAAACAGAAATAAACACTTTTCAAAAACAAGCTCCAAATCATGTTGAAATACAGAAATAAACACTTTTCAAAAACAAGCTCCAAATCATGTTGAAATACAGAAATAAACACTTTTCCATAAACAAGCTCTAAATCATGTTTGATGCACTCTGTAAGTTAATTTTATTTCAGTACTGTTTAATCAGGATGATAGTAACACTGTGGACGGTTTTCAGCAAGTTGCAACATTGGAATACAGAAATAAACACTTTTCCAAAAACAAGCTCTAAATCATGTTGAAAAACAGAAATAAACACTTTTCAAAAACAAGCTCCAAATCATGTTAAAATACAGAAATAAGCACTTTTCAAAAACAAGCTCCAAATCATGTTAAAATACAGAAATAAGCACTTTTCAAAAACAAGCTCCAAATCATGTTGAAATACAGAAATAAACACTTTTCCATAAACAAGCTCTAAATCATGTTTGATGCACTCTGTAAGTTAATTTTATTTCAGTACTGTTTAATCAGGATGATAGTAACACTGTGGACGGTTTTCACCAAGTTGCAACATTGGAATACAGAAATAAACACTTTTCAAAAACAAGCTCCAAATCATGTTTAAATACAGAAAGAACCACTTTTCAAAAACAAGCTCCAAATCATGTTGAAATACAGAAATAAACACTTTTCCTAAAACAAGCTCTAAATCATGTTTGATGCACTCTGTAAGTTAATTTTATTTCAGTACTGTTTAATCAGGATGATAGGAACACTGTTCACAGTTTTCAGCAAGTTGCAACATTGAAATACAGAAATAAACACTTTTCCAAAAACAAGCTCTAAATCATGTTGAAATACAGAAAAAACACTTTTCAAATACAAGCTCCAAATCATGTTGAATACAGAAATAAAAACTTTTCCATAAACAAGCTCTAAATCATGTTTGATGCACTCTGTAAGTTAATTTTATTTCAGTACTGTTTAATCAGGATGATAGTAACACTGTGGACGGTTTTCAGCAAGTTGCAACATTGGAATACAGAAATAAACACTTTTCCAAAAACAAGCTCAAAATCATGTTGAAAAACAGAAATAAACACTTTTCAAAAACAAGCTCCAAATCATGTTGAAATACAGAAATAAACACTTTTCAAAAACAAGCTCCAAATCATGTTGAAATACAGAAATAAACACTTTTCCATAAACAAGCTCTAAATCATGTTTGATGCACTCTGTAAGTTAATTTTATTTCAGTACTGTTTAATCAGGATGATAGTAACACTGTGGACGGTTTTCAGCAAGTTGCAACATTGGAATACAGAAATAAACACTTTTCCAAAAACAAGCTCTAAATCATGTTGAAAAACAGAAATAAACACTTTTCAAAAACAAGCTCCAAATCATGTTAAAATACAGAAATAAGCACTTTTCAAAAACAAGCTCCAAATCATGTTGAAATACAGAAATAAACACTTTTCCATAAACAAGCTCTAAATCATGTTTGATGCACTCTGTAAGTTAATTTTATTTCAGTACTGTTTAATCAGGATGATTGTAACACTGTGGACGGTTTTCAGCAAGTTGCAACATTGGAATACAGAAATAAACACTTTTACAAAAACAAGCAAGCTCTAAATCATGTTGAAAAACAGAAATAAACACTTTTCAAAAACAAGCTCCAAATCATGTTAAAATACAGAAATAAGCACTTTTCAAAAACAAGCTCCAAATCATGTTAAAATACAGAAATAAGAACTTTTCAAAAACAAGCTCCAAATCATGTTGAAATACAGAAATAAACACTTTTCCATAAACAAGCTCTAAATCATGTTTGATGCACTCTGTAAGTTAATTTTATTTCAGTACTGTTTAATCAGGATGATAGTAACAATGTGGACGGTTTTCAGCAAGTTGCAACATTGGAATACAGAAATAAACACTTTTCCAAAAACAAGCTCTAAATCATGTTGAAAAACAGAAAAAACACTTTTCAAAAACAAGCTCCAAATCATGTTGAAATACAGAAATAAACACTTTTCAAAAACAAGCTCCAAATCATGTTGAAATACAGAAATAAACACTTTTCCAAAAAAAGCTCTAAATCATGTTGAAAAACAGAAAATACACTATTCAAAAACAAGCTCCAAATCATGTTGAAATACAGAAATAAGCAATTTTCAAAAACAATCTCCAAATCATGTTGAAATACAGAAATAAACACTTTTCCATAAACAATCTCTAAATCATGTTGTGGCACTCTGTAAGTTAATTTTATTTCAGTACTGTTTAATCAGGATGACAGTAACACTGTGGACGGTTTTCAGCAAGTTGCAACATTGGAATACAGAAATAAACACTTTTCCAAAAACAAGCTCAAAATCATGTTGAAAAACAGAAATAAACACTTTTCAAAAACAAGCTCCAAATCATGTTGAAATACAGAAATAAACACTTTTCAAAAACAAGCTCCAAATCATGTTGAAATACAGAAATAAACACTTTTCCATAAACAAGCTCTAAATCATGTTTGATGCACTCTGTAAGTTAATTTTATTTCAGTACTGTTTAATCAGGATGATAGTAACACTGTGGACGGTTTTCAGCAAGTTGCAACATTGGAATACAGAAATAAACACTTTTCCAAAAACAAGCTCTAAATCATGTTGAAAAACAGAAATAAACACTTTTCAAAAACAAGCTCCAAATCATGTTAAAATACAGAAATAAGCACTTTTCAAAAACAAGCTCCAAATCATGTTGAAATACAGAAATAAACACTTTTCCATAAACAAGCTCTAAATCATGTTTGATGCACTCTGTAAATTAATTTTATTTCAGTACTGTTTAATCAGGATGATTGTAACACTGTGGACGGTTTTCAGCAAGTTGCAACATTGGAATACAGAAATAAACACTTTTCCAAAAACAAGCTCTAAATCATGTTGAAAAACAGAAATAAACACTTTTCAAAAACAAGCTCCAAATCATGTTAAAATACAGAAATAAGCACTTTTCAAAAACAAGCTCCAAATCATGTTAAAATACAGAAATAAGCACTTTTCAAAAACAAGCTCCAAATCATGTTGAAATACAGAAATAAACACTTTTCCATAAACAAGCTCTAAATCATGTTTGATGCACTCTGTAAGTTAATTTTATTTCAGTACTGTTTAATCAGGATGATAGTAACACTGTGGACGGTTTTCACCAAGTTGCAACATTGGAATACAGAAATAAACACTTTTCAAAAACAAGCTCCAAATCATGTTTAAATACAGAAAGAACCACTTTTCAAAAACAAGCTCCAAATCATGTTGAAATACAGAAATAAACACTTTTCCTAAAACAAGCTCTAAATCACGTTTGATGCACTCTGTAAGTTAATTTTATTTCAGTACTGTTTAATCAGGATGATAGGAACACTGTTCACAGTTTTCAGCAAGTTGCAACATTGAAATACAGAAATAAACACTTTTCCAAAAACAAGCTCTAAATCATGTTGAAATACAGAAAAAACACTTTTCAAATACAAGCTCCAAATCATGTTGAATACAGAAATAAAAACTTTTCCATAAACAAGCTCTAAATCATGTTTGATGCACTCTGTAAGTTAATTTTATTTCAGTACTGTTTAATCAGGATGATAGTAACACTGTGGACGGTTTTCAGCAAGTTGCAACATTGGAATACAGAAATAAACACTTTTCCAAAAACAAGCTCAAAATCATGTTGAAAAACAGAAATAAACACTTTTCAAAAACAAGCTCCAAATCATGTTGAAATACAGAAATAAACACTTTTCAAAAACAAGCTCCAAATCATGTTGAAATACAGAAATAAACACTTTTCCATAAACAAGCTCTAAATCATGTTTGATGCACTCTGTAAGTTAATTTTATTTCAGTACTGTTTAATCAGGATGATAGTAACACTGTGGACGGTTTTCAGCAAGTTGCAACATTGGAATACAGAAATAAACACTTTTCCAAAAACAAGCTCTAAATCATGTTGAAAAACAGAAATAAACACTTTTCAAAAACAAGCTCCAAATCATGTTAAAATACAGAAATAAGCACTTTTCAAAAACAAGCTCCAAATCATGTTGAAATACAGAAATAAACACTTTTCCATAAACAAGCTCTAAATCATGTTTGATGCACTCTGTAAGTTAATTTTATTTCAGTACTGTTTAATCAGGATGATTGTAACACTGTGGACGGTTTTCAGCAAGTTGCAACATTGGAATACAGAAATAAACACTTTTACAAAAACAAGCAAGCTCTAAATCATGTTGAAAAACAGAAATAAACACTTTTCAAAAACAAGCTCCAAATCATGTTAAAATACAGAAATAAGCACTTTTCAAAAACAAGCTCCAAATCATGTTAAAATACAGAAATAAGAACTTTTCAAAAACAAGCTCCAAATCATGTTGAAATACAGAAATAAACACTTTTCCATAAACAAGCTCTAAATCATGTTTGATGCACTCTGTAAGTTAATTTTATTTCAGTACTGTTTAATCAGGATGATAGTAACAATGTGGACGGTTTTCAGCAAGTTGCAACATTGGAATACAGAAATAAACACTTTTCCAAAAACAAGCTCAAAATCATGTTGAAAAACAGAAATAAACACTTTTCAAAAACAAGCTCCAAATCATGTTGAAATACAGAAATAAACACTTTTCAAAAACAAGCTCCAAATCATGTTGAAATACAGAAATAAACACTTTTCCATAAACAAGCTCTAAATCATGTTTGATGCACTCTGTAAGTTAATTTTATTTCAGTACTGTTTAATCAGGATGATAGTAACACTGTGGACGGTTTTCAGCAAGTTGCAACATTGGAATACAGAAATAAACACTTTTCCAAAAACAAGCTCTAAATCATGTTGAAAAACAGAAATAAACACTTTTCAAAAACAAGCTCCAAATCATGTTGAAATACAGAAATAAACACTTTTCCATAAACAAGCTCTAAATCATGTTTGATGCACTCTGTAAGTTAATTTTATTTCAGTACTGTTTAATCAGGATGATTGTAACACTGTGGACGGTTTTCAGCAAGTTGCAACATTGGAATACAGAAATAAACACTTTTCCAAAAACAAGCTCTAAATCATGTTGAAAAACAGAAATAAACACTTTTCAAAAACAAGCTCCAAATCATGTTAAAATACAGAAATAAGCACTTTTCAAAAACAAGCTCCAAATCATGTTAAAATACAGAAATAAGCACTTTTCAAAAACAAGCTCCAAATCATGTTGAAATACAGAAATAAACACTTTTCCATAAACAAGCTCTAAATCATGTTTGATGCACTCTGTAAGTTAATTTTATTTCAGTACTGTTTAATCAGGATGATAGTAACACTGTGGACGGTTTTCACCAAGTTGCAACATTGGAATACAGAAATAAACACTTTTCAAAAACAAGCTCCAAATCATGTTTAAATACAGAAAGAACCACTTTTCAAAAACAAGCTCCAAATCATGTTGAAATACAGAAATAAACACTTTTCCTAAAACAAGCTCTAAATCATGTTTGATGCACTCTGTAAGTTAATTTTATTTCAGTACTGTTTAATCAGGATGATAGGAACACTGTTCACAGTTTTCAGCAAGTTGCAACATTGAAATACAGAAAAAACACTTTTCCAAAAACAAGCTCTAAATCATGTTGAAATACAGAAAAAACACTTTTCAAATACAAGCTCCAAATCATGTTGAATACAGAAATAAAAACTTTTCCATAAACAAGCTCTAAATCATGTTTGATGCACTCTGTAAGTTAATTTTATTTCAGTACTGTTTAATCAGGATGATAGTAACACTGTGGACGGTTTTCAGCAAGTTGCAACATTGGAATACAGAAATAAACACTTTTCCAAAAACAAGCTCAAAATCATGTTGAAAAACAGAAATAAACACTTTTCAAAAACAAGCTCCAAATCATGTTGAAATACAGAAATAAACACTTTTCAAAAACAAGCTCCAAATCATGTTGAAATACAGAAATAAACACTTTTCCATAAACAAGCTCTAAATCATGTTTGATGCACTCTGTAAGTTAATTTTATTTCAGTACTGTTTAATCAGGATGATAGTAACACTGTGGACGGTTTTCAGCAAGTTGCAACATTGGAATACAGAAATAAACACTTTTCCAAAAACAAGCTCTAAATCATGTTGAAAAACAGAAATAAACACTTTTCAAAAACAAGCTCCAAATCATGTTAAAATACAGAAATAAGCACTTTTCAAAAACAAGCTCCAAATCATGTTGAAATACAGAAATAAACACTTTTCCATAAACAAGCTCTAAATCATGTTTGATGCACTCTGTAAGTTAATTTTATTTCAGTACTGTTTAATCAGGATGATTGTAACACTGTGGACGGTTTTCAGCAAGTTGCAACATTGGAATACAGAAATAAACACTTTTACAAAAACAAGCAAGCTCTAAATCATGTTGAAAAACAGAAATAAACACTTTTCAAAAACAAGCTCCAAATCATGTTAAAATACAGAAATAAGCACTTTTCAAAAACAAGCTCCAAATCATGTTAAAATACAGAAATAAGAACTTTTCAAAAACAAGCTCCAAATCATGTTGAAATACAGAAATAAACACTTTTCCATAAACAAGCTCTAAATCATGTTTGATGCACTCTGTAAGTTAATTTTATTTCAGTACTGTTTAATCAGGATGATAGTAACAATGTGGACGGTTTTCAGCAAGTTGCAACATTGGAATACAGAAATAAACACTTTTCCAAAAACAAGCTCAAAATCATGTTGAAAAACAGAAATAAACACTTTTCAAAAACAAGCTCCAAATCATGTTGAAATACAGAAATAAACACTTTTCAAAAACAAGCTCCAAATCATGTTGAAATACAGAAATAAACACTTTTCCATAAACAAGCTCTAAATCATGTTTGATGCACTCTGTAAGTTAATTTTATTTCAGTACTGTTTAATCAGGATGATAGTAACACTGTGGACGGTTTTCAGCAAGTTGCAACATTGGAATACAGAAATAAACACTTTTCCAAAAACAAGCTCTAAATCATGTTGAAAAACAGAAATAAACACTTTTCAAAAACAAGCTCCAAATCATGTTGAAATACAGAAATAAACACTTTTCCATAAACAAGCTCTAAATCATGTTTGATGCACTCTGTAAGTTAATTTTATTTCAGTACTGTTTAATCAGGATGATTGTAACACTGTGGACGGTTTTCAGCAAGTTGCAACATTGGAATACAGAAATAAACACTTTTCAAAAACAAGCTCCAAATCATGTTGAAATACAGAAATAAACACTTTTCCATAAACAAGCTCTAAATCATGTTTGATGCACTCTGTAAGTTAATTTTATTTCAGTACTGTTTAATCAGGATGATAGTAACACTGTGGACGGTTTTCAGCAAGTTGCAACATTGGAATACAGAAATAAACACTTTTCCAAAAACAAGCTCTAAATCATGTTGAAAAACAGAAATAAACACTTTTCAAAAACAAGCTCCAAATCATGTTGAAATACAGAAATAAACACTTTTCCATAAACAAGCTCTAAATCATGTTTGATGCACTCTGTAAGTTAATTTTATTTCAGTACTGTTTAATCAGGATGATTGTAACACTGTGGACGGTTTTCAGCAAGTTGCAACATTGGAATACAGAAATAAACACTTTTCCAAAAACAAGCTCTAAATCATGTTGAAAAACAGAAATAAACACTTTTCAAAAACAAGCTCCAAATCATGTTAAAATACAGAAATAAGCACTTTTCAAAAACAAGCTCCAAATCATGTTAAAATACAGAAATAAGCACTTTTCAAAAACAAGCTCCAAATCATGTTGAAATACAGAAATAAACACTTTTCCATAAACAAGCTCTAAATCATGTTTGATGCACTCTGTAAGTTAATTTTATTTCAGTACTGTTTAATCAGGATGATAGTAACACTGTGGACGGTTTTCACCAAGTTGCAACATTGGAATACAGAAATAAACACTTTTCAAAAACAAGCTCCAAATCATGTTTAAATACAGAAAGAACCACTTTTCAAAAACAAGCTCCAAATCATGTTGAAATACAGAAATAAACACTTTTCCTAAAACAAGCTCTAAATCATGTTTGATGCACTCTGTAAGTTAATTTTATTTCAGTACTGTTTAATCAGGATGATAGGAACACTGTTCACAGTTTTCAGCAAGTTGCAACATTGAAATACAGAAAAAACACTTTTCCAAAAACAAGCTCTAAATCATGTTGAAATACAGAAAAAACACTTTTCAAATACAAGCTCCAAATCATGTTGAATACAGAAATAAAAACTTTTCCATAAACAAGCTCTAAATCATGTTTGATGCACTCTGTAAGTTAATTTTATTTCAGTACTGTTTAATCAGGATGATAGTAACACTGTGGACGGTTTTCAGCAAGTTGCAACATTGGAATACAGAAATAAACACTTTTCCAAAAACAAGCTCAAAATCATGTTGAAAAACAGAAATAAACACTTTTCAAAAACAAGCTCCAAATCATGTTGAAATACAGAAATAAACACTTTTCAAAAACAAGCTCCAAATCATGTTGAAATACAGAAATAAACACTTTTCCATAAACAAGCTCTAAATCATGTTTGATGCACTCTGTAAGTTAATTTTATTTCAGTACTGTTTAATCAGGATGATAGTAACACTGTGGACGGTTTTCAGCAAGTTGCAACATTGGAATACAGAAATAAACACTTTTCCAAAAACAAGCTCTAAATCATGTTGAAAAACAGAAATAAACACTTTTCAAAAACAAGCTCCAAATCATGTTAAAATACAGAAATAAGCACTTTTCAAAAACAAGCTCCAAATCATGTTGAAATACAGAAATAAACACTTTTCCATAAACAAGCTCTAAATCATGTTTGATGCACTCTGTAAGTTAATTTTATTTCAGTACTGTTTAATCAGGATGATTGTAACACTGTGGACGGTTTTCAGCAAGTTGCAACATTGGAATACAGAAATAAACACTTTTACAAAAACAAGCAAGCTCTAAATCATGTTGAAAAACAGAAATAAACACTTTTCAAAAACAAGCTCCAAATCATGTTAAAATACAGAAATAAGCACTTTTCAAAAACAAGCTCCAAATCATGTTAAAATACAGAAATAAGAACTTTTCAAAAACAAGCTCCAAATCATGTTGAAATACAGAAATAAACACTTTTCCATAAACAAGCTCTAAATCATGTTTGATGCACTCTGTAAGTTAATTTTATTTCAGTACTGTTTAATCAGGATGATAGTAACAATGTGGACGGTTTTCAGCAAGTTGCAACATTGGAATACAGAAATAAACACTTTTCCAAAAACAAGCTCAAAATCATGTTGAAAAACAGAAATAAACACTTTTCAAAAACAAGCTCCAAATCATGTTGAAATACAGAAATAAACACTTTTCAAAAACAAGCTCCAAATCATGTTGAAATACAGAAATAAACACTTTTCCATAAACAAGCTCTAAATCATGTTTGATGCACTCTGTAAGTTAATTTTATTTCAGTACTGTTTAATCAGGATGATAGTAACACTGTGGACGGTTTTCAGCAAGTTGCAACATTGGAATACAGAAATAAACACTTTTCCAAAAACAAGCTCTAAATCATGTTGAAAAACAGAAATAAACACTTTTCAAAAACAAGCTCCAAATCATGTTGAAATACAGAAATAAACACTTTTCCATAAACAAGCTCTAAATCATGTTTGATGCACTCTGTAAGTTAATTTTATTTCAGTACTGTTTAATCAGGATGATTGTAACACTGTGGACGGTTTTCAGCAAGTTGCAACATTGGAATACAGAAATAAACACTTTTCCAAAAACAAGCTCTAAATCATGTTGAAAAACAGAAATAAACACTTTTCAAAAACAAGCTCCAAATCATGTTAAAATACAGAAATAAGCACTTTTCAAAAACAAGCTCCAAATCATGTTAAAATACAGAAATAAGCACTTTTCAAAAACAAGCTCCAAATCATGTTGAAATACAGAAATAAACACTTTTCCATAAACAAGCTCTAAATCATGTTTGATGCACTCTGTAAGTTAATTTTATTTCAGTACTGTTTAATCAGGATGATAGTAACACTGTGGACGGTTTTCAGCAAGTTGCAACATTGGAATACAGAAATAAACACTTTTCAAAAACAAGCTCCAAATCATGTTTAAATACAGAAAGAACCACTTTTCAAAAACAAGCTCCAAATCATGTTGAAATACAGAAATAAACACTTTTCCTAAAACAAGCTCTAAATCATGTTTGATGCACTCTGTAAGTTAATTTTATTTCAGTACTGTTTAATCAGGATGATAGGAACACTGTTCACAGTTTTCAGCAAGTTGCAACATTGAAATACAGAAAAAACACTTTTCCAAAAACAAGCTCTAAATCATGTTGAAATACAGAAAAAACACTTTTCAAATACAAGCTCCAAATCATGTTGAATACAGAAATAAAAACTTTTCCATAAACAAGCTCTAAATCATGTTTGATGCACTCTGTAAGTTAATTTTATTTCAGTACTGTTTAATCAGGATGATAGTAACACTGTGGACGGTTTTCAGCAAGTTGCAACATTGGAATACAGAAATAAACACTTTTCCAAAAACAAGCTCAAAATCATGTTGAAAAACAGAAATAAACACTTTTCAAAAACAAGCTCCAAATCATGTTGAAATACAGAAATAAACACTTTTCAAAAACAAGCTCCAAATCATGTTGAAATACAGAAATAAACACTTTTCCATAAACAAGCTCTAAATCATGTTTGATGCACTCTGTAAGTTAATTTTATTTCAGTACTGTTTAATCAGGATGATTGTAACACTGTGGACGGTTTTCAGCAAGTTGCAACATTGGAATACAGAAATAAACACTTTTACAAAAACAAGCAAGCTCTAAATCATGTTGAAAAACAGAAATAAACACTTTTCAAAAACAAGCTCCAAATCATGTTAAAATACAGAAATAAGCACTTTTCAAAAACAAGCTCCAAATCATGTTAAAATACAGAAATAAGAACTTTTCAAAAACAAGCTCCAAATCATGTTGAAATACAGAAATAAACACTTTTCCATAAACAAGCTCTAAATCATGTTTGATGCACTCTGTAAGTTAATTTTATTTCAGTACTGTTTAATCAGGATGATAGTAACAATGTGGACGGTTTTCAGCAAGTTGCAACATTGGAATACAGAAATAAACACTTTTCCAAAAACAAGCTCTAAATCATGTTGAAAAACAGAAAAAACACTTTTCAAAAACAAGCTCCAAATCATGTTGAAAAACAGAAATAAGCACTTTTCAAAAACAAGTTCTAAATCATGTTGAAATACAAAAATAAACACTTTTCCAAAAAAAGCTCTAAATCATGTTGATAAAAAGAAAATACACTTTTCAAAAACAAGCTCCAAATCATGTTGAAATACAGAAATAAGCACTTTTCAAAAACAAGCTCCAAATCATGTTGAATACAGAAATAAAAACTTTTCCATAAACAAGCTCTAAATCATGTTTGATGCACTCTGTAAGTTAATTTTATTTCAGTACTGTTTAATCAGGATGATAGTAACACTGTGGACGGTTTTCAGCAAGTTGCAACATTGGAATACAGAAATAAACACTTTTCCAAAAACAAGCTCTAAATCATGTTGAAAAACAGAAAAAACACTTTTCAAAAACAAGCTCCAAATCATGTTGATAAACAGAAATAAGCACTTTTCAAAAACAAGTTCTAAATCATGTTGAAATACAGAAATAAACACTTTTCCAAAAAACGCTCTAAATCATGTTGATAAAAAGAAAATACACTTTTCAAAAACAAGCTCCAAATCATGTTGAAATACAGAAATAAGCACTTTTCAAAAACAAGCTCCAAATCATGTTGAATACAGAAATAAAAACTTTTCCATAAACAAGCTCTAAATCATGTTTGATGCACTCTGTAAGTTAATTTTATTTCAGTACTGTTTAATCAGGATGATAGTAACACTGTGGACGGTTTTCAGCAAGTTGCAACATTGGAATACAGAAATAAACACTTTTCCAAAAACAAGCTCAAAATCATGTTGAAAAACAGAAATAAACACTTTTCAAAAACAAGCTCCAAATCATGTTGAAATACAGAAATAAACACTTTTCAAAAACAAGCTCCAAATCATGTTGAAATACAGAAATAAACACTTTTCCAAAAAAAGCTCTAAATCATGTTGAAAAACAGAAAATACACTATTCAAAAACAAGCTCCAAATCATGTTGAAATACAGAAATAAGCAATTTTCAAAAACAATCTCCAAATCATGTTGAAATACAGAAATAAACACTTTTCCATAAACAAGCTCTAAATCATGTTTGATGCACTCTGTAAGTTAATTTTATTTCAGTACTGTTTAATCAGGATGATAGTAACACTGTGGACGGTTTTCAGCAAGTTGCAACATTGAAATACAGAAATAAACACTTTTCAAAAACAAGCTCCAAATCATGTTAAAATACAGAAATAACCACTTTTCAAAAACAAGCTCCAAATCGTGTTGAAAAACAGAAAATACACTATTCAAAAACAAGCTCCAAATCATGTTGAAATACAGAAATAAGCACTTTTCAAAAACAAGCTCCAAATCATGTTGAAATACAGAAATAAACACTTTTCCATAAACAAGCTCTAAATCATGTTTGATGCACTCTGTAGGTTAATTTTATTTCAGTACTGTTTAATCAGGATGATAGTAACACTGTGGACGGTTTTCAGCAAGTTGCAACATTGGAATACAGAAATAAACACTTTTCCAAAAACAAGCTCAAAATCATGTTGAAAAACAGAAATAAACACTTTTCAAAAACAAGCTCTAAATCATGTTGAAAAACAGAAAATACACTATTCAAAAACAAGCTCCAAATCATGTTGAAATACAGAAATAAGCAATTTTCAAAAACAATCTCCAAATCATGTTGAAATACAGAAATAAACACTTTTCCATAAACAATCTCTAAATCATGTTTGATGCACTCTGTAAGTTAATTTTATTTCAGTACTGTTTAATCAGGATGACAGTAACACTGTGGACGGTTTTCAGCAAGTTGCAACATTGGAATACAGAAATAAACACTTTTCCAAAAACAAGCTCAAAATCATGTTAAAATACAGAAATAAGCACTTTTCAAAAACAAGCTCCAAATCATGTTGAAAAACAGAAATAAACACTTTTCAAAAACAAAATCCAAATCATGTTGAAATACAGAAATAAACACTTTTCAAAAACAAGCTCGAAATCATGTTAAAATACAGAAATAAGCACTTTTCAAAAACAAGCTCCAAATCATGTTGAAATACAGAAATAAACACTTTTCCATAAACAAGCTCTAAATCATGTTTGATGCACTCTGTAAGTTAATTTTATTTCAGTACTGTTTAATCAGGATGATAGTAACACTGTGGACGGTTTTCAGCAAGTTGCAACATTGGAATACAGAAATAAACACTTTTCCAAAAACAAGCTCAAAATCATGTTGAAAAACAGAAATAAACACTTTTCAAAAACAAGCTCCAAATCATGTTAAAATACAGAAATAAGCACTTTTCAAAAACAAGCTCCAAATCATTTTAAAATACAGAAATAAGAACTTTTCAAAAACAAGCTCCAAATCATGTTGAAATGCAGAAATAAACACTTTTCCATGAAACAAGCTCTAAATCATGTTTGATGCACTCTGTAAGTTAATTTTATTTCAGTACTGTTTAATCAGGATGATAGTAACACTGTGGACGGTTTTCAGCAAGTTGCAACATTGGAATACAGAAATAAACACTTTTCCAAAAAACAAGCTCAAAATCATGTTGAAAAACAGAAATAAACACTTTTCAAAAACAAGCTCCAAATCATGTTAAAATACAGAAATAAGCACTTTTCAAAAACAAGCTCCAAATCATGTTAAAATACAGAAATAAGCACTTTTCAAAAACAAGCTCCAAATCATGTTGAAATACAGAAATAAACACTTTTCCATAAACAAGCTCTAAATCATGTTTGATGCACTCTGCAAGTTAATTTTATTTCAGTACTGTTTAATCAGGATGATAGTAACACTGTGGACGGTTTTCAGCAAGTTGCAACATTGGAATACAGAAATAAACACTTTTCCAAAAACAAGCTCAAAATCATGTTGAAAAACAGAAATAAACACTTTTCAAAAACAAGCTCCAAATCATGTTAAAATACAGAAATAAGCACTTTTCAAAAACAAGCTCCAAATCATGTTAAAATACAGAAATAAGCACTTTTCAAAAACAAGCTCCAAATCATGTTGAAATACAGAAATAAACACTTTTCCATAAACAAGCTCTAAATCATGTTTGATGCACTCTGTAAGTTAATTTTATTTCAGTACTGTTTAATCAGGATGATAGTAACACTGTGGACGGTTTTCAGCAAGTTGCAACATTGGAATACAGAAATAAACACTTTTCCAAAAACAAGCTCTAAATCATGTTGAAAAACAGAAATAAGCACTTTTCAAAAACAAGCTCCAAATCATGTTAAAATACAGAAATAAGCACTTTTCAAAAACAAGCTCCAAATCATGTTGAAATACAGAAATAAACACTTTTCCATAAACAAGCTCTAAATCATGTTTGATGCACTCTGTAAGTTAATTTTATTTCAGTACTGTTTAATCAGGATGATTGTAACACTGTGGACGGTTTTCAGCAAGTTGCAACATTGGAATACAGAAAAAAACACTTTTCCAAAAACAAGCTCTAAATCATGTTGAAAAACAGAAATAAACACTTTTCAAAAACAAGCTCCAAATCATGTTAAAATACAGAAATAAACACTTTTACAAAAACAAGCAAGCTCTAAATCATGTTGAAAAACAGAAATAAACACTTTTCAAAAACAAGCTCCAAATCATGTTAAAATACAGAAATAAGCACTTTTCAAAAACAAGCTCCAAATCATGTTAAAATACAGAAATAAGAACTTTTCAAAAACAAGCTCCAAATCATGTTGAAATACAGAAATAAACACTTTTCCATAAACAAGCTCTAAATCATGTTTGATGCACTCTGTAAGTTAATTTTATTTCAGTACTGTTTAATCAGGATGATAGTAACAATGTGGACGGTTTTCAGCAAGTTGCAACATTGGAATACAGAAATAAACACTTTTCCAAAAACAAGCTCTAAATCATGTTGAAAAACAGAAAAAACACTTTTCAAAAACAAGCTCCAAATCATGTTGAAAAACAGAAATAAGCACTTTTCAAAAACAAGTTCTAAATCATGTTGAAATACAAAAATAAACACTTTTCCAAAAAAAGCTCTAAATCATGTTGATAAAAAGAAAATACACTTTTCAAAAACAAGCTCCAAATCATGTTGAAATACAGAAATAAGCACTTTTCAAAAACAAGCTCCAAATCATGTTGAATACAGAAATAAAAACTTTTCCATAAACAAGCTCTAAATCATGTTTGATGCACTCTGTAAGTTAATTTTATTTCAGTACTGTTTAATCAGGATGATAGTAACACTGTGGACGGTTTTCAGCAAGTTGCAACATTGGAATACAGAAATAAACACTTTTCCAAAAACAAGTTCTAAATCATGTTGAAATACAGAAATAAACACTTTTCCAAAAAACGCTCTAAATCATGTTGATAAAAAGAAAATACACTTTTCAAAAACAAGCTCCAAATCATGTTGAAATACAGAAATAAGCACTTTTCAAAAACAAGCTCCAAATCATGTTGAATACAGAAATAAAAACTTTTCCATAAACAAGCTCTAAATCATGTTTGATGCACTCTGTAAGTTAATTTTATTTCAGTACTGTTTAATCAGGATGATAGTAACACTGTGGACGGTTTTCAGCAAGTTGCAACATTGGAATACAGAAATAAACACTTTTCCAAAAACAAGCTCAAAATCATGTTGAAAAACAGAAATAAACACTTTTCAAAAACAAGCTCCAAATCATGTTGAAATACAGAAATAAACACTTTTCAAAAACAAGCTCCAAATCATGTTGAAATACAGAAATAAACACTTTTCCAAAAAAAGCTCTAAATCATGTTGAAAAACAGAAAATACACTATTCAAAAACAAGCTCCAAATCATGTTGAAATACAGAAATAAGCAATTTTCAAAAACAATCTCCAAATCATGTTGAAATACAGAAATAAACACTTTTCCATAAACAAGCTCTAAATCATGTTTGATGCACTCTGTAAGTTAATTTTATTTCAGTACTGTTTAATCAGGATGATAGTAACACTGTGGACGGTTTTCAGCAAGTTGCAACATTGAAATACAGAAATAAACACTTTTCAAAAACAAGCTCCAAATCATGTTAAAATACAGAAATAACCACTTTTCAAAAACAAGCTCCAAATCGTGTTGAAATACAGAAATAAACACTTTTCCATAAACAAGCTCTAAATCATGTTTGATGCACTCTGTAGGTTAATTTTATTTCAGTACTGTTTAATCAGGATGATAGTAACACTGTGGACGGTTTTCAGCAAGTTGCAACATTGGAATACAGAAATAAACACTTTTCCAAAAACAAGCTCAAAATCATGTTGAAAAACAGAAATAAACACTTTTCAAAAACAAGCCCTAAATCATGTTGAAAAACAGAAAATACACTATTCAAAAACAAGCTCCAAATCATGTTGAAATACAGAAATAAGCAATTTTCAAAAACAATCTCCAAATCATGTTGAAATACAGAAATAAACACTTTTCCATAAACAATCTCTAAATCATGTTGATGCACTCTGTAAGTTAATTTTATTTCAGTACTGTTTAATCAGGATGACAGTAACACTGTGGACGGTTTTCAGCAAGTTGCAACATTGGAATACAGAAATAAACACTTTTCCAAAAACAAGCTCAAAATCATGTTAAAATACAGAAATAAGCACTTTTCAAAAACAAGCTCCAAATCATGTTGAAAAACAGAAATAAACACTTTTCAAAAACAAAATCCAAATCATGTTGAAATACAGAAATAAACACTTTTCAAAAACAAGCTCGAAATCATGTTAAAATACAGAAATAAGCACTTTTCAAAAACAAGCTCCAAATCATGTTGAAATACAGAAATAAACACTTTTCCATAAACAAGCTCTAAATCATGTTTGATGCACTCTGTAAGTTAATTTTATTTCAGTACTGTTTAATCAGGATGATAGTAACACTGTGGACGGTTTTCAGCAAGTTGCAACATTGGAATACAGAAATAAACACTTTTCCAAAAACAAGCTCAAAATCATGTTGAAAAACAGAAATAAACACTTTTCAAAAACAAGCTCCAAATCATGTTAAAATACAGAAATAAGCACTTTTCAAAAACAAGCTCCAAATCATTTTAAAATACAGAAATAAGAACTTTTCAAAAACAAGCTCCAAATCATGTTGAAATGCAGAAATAAACACTTTTCCATGAAAAAGCTCTAAATCATGTTTGATGCACTCTGTAAGTTAATTTTATTTCAGTACTGTTTAATCAGGATGATAGTAACACTGTGGACGGTTTTCAGCAAGTTGCAACATTGGAATACAGAAATAAACACTTTTCCAAAAAACAAGCTCAAAATCATGTTGAAAAACAGAAATAAACACTTTTCAAAAACAAGCTCCAAATCATGTTAAAATACAGAAATAAGCACTTTTCAAAAACAAGCTCCAAATCATGTTAAAATACAGAAATAAGCACTTTTCAAAAACAAGCTCCAAATCATGTTGAAATACAGAAATAAACACTTTTCCATAAACAAGCTCTAAATCATGTTTGATGCACTCTGCAAGTTAATTTTATTTCAGTACTGTTTAATCAGGATGATAGTAACACTGTGGACGGTTTTCAGCAAGTTGCAACATTGGAATACAGAAATAAACACTTTTCCAAAAACAAGCTCAAAATCATGTTGAAAAACAGAAATAAACACTTTTCAAAAACAAGCTCCAAATCATGTTAAAATACAGAAATAAGCACTTTTCAAAAACAAGCTCCAAATCATGTTAAAATACAGAAATAAGCACTTTTCAAAAACAAGCTCCAAATCATGTTGAAATACAGAAATAAACACTTTTCCATAAACAAGCTCTAAATCATGTTTGATGCACTCTGTAAGTTAATTTTATTTCAGTACTGTTTAATCAGGATGATAGTAACACTGTGGACGGTTTTCAGCAAGTTGCAACATTGGAATACAGAAATAAACACTTTTCCAAAAACAAGCTCTAAATCATGTTGAAAAACAGAAATAAGCACTTTTCAAAAACAAGCTCCAAATCATGTTAAAATACAGAAATAAGCACTTTTCAAAAACAAGCTCCAAATCATGTTGAAATACAGAAATAAACACTTTTCCATAAACAAGCTCTAAATCATGTTTGATGCACTCTGTAAGTTAATTTTATTTCAGTACTGTTTAATCAGGATGATTGTAACACTGTGGACGGTTTTCAGCAAGTTGCAACATTGGAATACAGAAAAAAACACTTTTCCAAAAACAAGCTCTAAATCATGTTGAAAAACAGAAATAAACACTTTTCAAAAACAAGCTCCAAATCATGTTAAAATACAGAAATAAGCACTTTTCAAAAACAAGCTCCAAATCATGTTGAAATACAGAAATAAACACTTTTCCAAAAAAAGCTCTAAATCATGTTGAAAAACAGAAAATACACTTTTCAAAAACAAGCTCCAAATCATGTTGAAATACAGAAATAAGCAATTTTCAAAAACAATCTCCAAATAATGTTGAAATACAGAAATAAACACTTTTCCATAAACAATCTCTAAATCATGTTGATGCACTCTGTAAGTTAATTTTATTTCAGTACTGTTTAATCAGGATGATAGTAACACTGTGGACGGTTTTCACCAAGTTGCAACATTGGAATACAGAAATAAACACTTTTCAAAAACAATCTCCAAATCATGTTAAAATACAGAAATAAACACTTTTCCATAAACAAGCTCTAAATCATGTTTGATGCACTCTGTAAGTTAATTTTATTTCAGTACTGTTTAATCAGGATGATAGTAACACTGTGGACGGTTTTCAGCAAGTTGCAACATTGGAATACAGAAATAAACACTTTTCCAAAAACAAGCTCAAAATCATGTTGAAAAACAGAAATAAACACTTTTCAAAAACAAGCTCCAAATCATGTTAAAATACAGAAATAAGCACTTTTCAAAAACAAGCTCCAAATCATGTTGAAATACAGAAATAAACACTTTTCCATAAACAAGCTCTAAATCATGTTTGATGCACTCTGTAAGTTAATTTTATTTCAGTACTGTTTAATCAGGATGATAGTAACACTGTGGACGGTTTTCAGCAAGTTGCAACATTGGAATACAGAAATAAACACTTTTCCAAAAACAAGCTCAAAATCATGTTGAAAAACAGAAATAAACACTTTTCAAAAACAAGCTCCAAATCATGTTGAAATACAGAAATAAACACTTTTCAAAAACAAGCTCCAAATCATGTTGAAATACAGAAATAAACACTTTTCCATAAACAAGCTCTAAATCATGTTTGATGCACTCTGTAAGTTAATTTTATTTCAGTACTGTTTAATCAGGATGATAGTAACACTGTGGACGGTTTTCAGCAAGTTGCAACATTGGAATACAGAAATAAACACTTTTCCAAAAACAAGCTCTAAATCATGTTGAAAAACAGAAATAAACACTTTTCAAAAACAAGCTCCAAATCATGTTAAAATACAGAAATAAGCACTTTTCAAAAACAAGCTCCAAATCATGTTGAAATACAGAAATAAACACTTTTCCATAAACAAGCTCTAAATCATGTTTGATGCACTCTGTAAGTTAATTTTATTTCAGTACTGTTTAATCAGGATGATTGTAACACTGTGGACGGTTTTCAGCAAGTTGCAACATTGGAATACAGAAATAAACACTTTTACAAAAACAAGCTCTAAATCATGTTGAAAAACAGAAATAAACACTTTTCAAAAACAAGCTCCAAATCATGTTAAAATACAGAAATAAGCACTTTTCAAAAACAAGCTCCAAATCATGTTAAAATACAGAAATAAGAACTTTTCAAAAACAAGCTCCAAATCATGTTGAAATACAGAAATAAACACTTTTCCATAAACAAGCTCTAAATCATGTTTGATGCACTCTGTAAGTTAATTTTATTTCAGTACTGTTTAATCAGGATGATAGTAACAATGTGGACGGTTTTCAGCAAGTTGCAACATTGGAATACAGAAATAAACACTTTTCCAAAAACAAGCTCTAAATCATGTTGAAAAACAGAAAAAACACTTTTCAAAAACAAGCTCCAAATCATGTTGAAAAACAGAAATAAGCACTTTTCAAAAACAAGTTCTAAATCATGTTGAAATACAAAAATAAACACTTTTCCAAAAAAAGCTCTAAATCATGTTGATAAAAAGAAAATACACTTTTCAAAAACAAGCTCCAAATCATGTTGAAATACAGAAATAAGCACTTTTCAAAAACAAGCTCCAAATCATGTTGAATACAGAAATAAAAACTTTTCCATAAACAAGCTCTAAACCATGTTTGATGCACTCTGTAAGTTAATTTTATTTCAGTACTGTTTAATCAGGATGATAGTAACACTGTGGACGGTTTTCAGCAAGTTGCAACATTGGAATACAGAAATAAACACTTTTCCAAAAACAAGCTCTAAATCATGTTGAAAAACAGAAAAAACACTTTTCAAAAACAAGCTCCAAATCATGTTGAAAAACAGAAATAAGCACTTTTCAAAAACAAGTTCTAAATCATGTTGAAATACAGAAATAAACACTTTTCCAAAAAACGCTCTAAATCATGTTGATAAAAAGAAAATACACTTTTCAAAAACAAGCTCCAAATCATGTTGAAATACAGAAATAAGCACTTTTCAAAAACAAGCTCCAAATCATGTTGAATACAGAAATAAAAACTTTTCCATAAACAAGCTCTAAATCATGTTTGATGCACTCTGTAAGTTAATTTTATTTCAGTACTGTTTAATCAGGATGATAGTAACACTGTGGACGGTTTTCAGCAAGTTGCAACATTGGAATACAGAAATAAACACTTTTCCAAAAACAAGCTCAAAATCATGTTGAAAAACAGAAATAAACACTTTTCAAAAACAAGCTCCAAATCATGTTGAAATACAGAAATAAACACTTTTCAAAAACAAGCTCCAAATCATGTTGAAATACAGAAATAAACACTTTTCCAAAAAAAGCTCTAAATCATGTTGAAAAACAGAAAATACACTATTCAAAAACAATCTCCAAATCATGTTGAAATACAGAAATAAACACTTTTCCATAAACAAGCTCTAAATCATGTTTGATGCACTCTGTAAGTTAATTTTATTTCAGTACTGTTTAATCAGGATGATAGTAACACTGTGGACGGTTTTCAGCAAGTTGCAACATTGAAATACAGAAATAAACACTTTTCAAAAACAAGCTCCAAATCATGTTAAAATACAGAAATAACCACTTTTCAAAAACAAGCTCCAAATCGTGTTGAAATACAGAAATAAACACTTTTCCATAAACAAGCTCTAAATCATGTTTGATGCACTCTGTAGGTTAATTTTATTTCAGTACTGTTTAATCAGGATGATAGTAACACTGTGGACGGTTTTCAGCAAGTTGCAACATTGGAATACAGAAATAAACACTTTTCCAAAAACAAGCTCAAAATCATGTTGAAAAACAGAAATAAACACTTTTCAAAAACAAGCTCTAAATCATGTTGAAAAACAGAAAATACACTATTCAAAAACAAGCTCCAAATCATGTTGAAATACAGAAATAAGCAATTTTCAAAAACAATCTCCAAATCATGTTGAAATACAGAAATAAACACTTTTCCATAAACAATCTCTAAATCATGTTGATGCACTCTGTAAGTTAATTTTATTTCAGTACTGTTTAATCAGGATGACAGTAACACTGTGGACGGTTTTCAGCAAGTTGCAACATTGGAATACAGAAATAAACACTTTTCCAAAAACAAGCTCAAAATCATGTTAAAATACAGAAATAAGCACTTTTCAAAAACAAGCTCCAAATCATGTTGAAAAACAGAAATAAACACTTTTCAAAAACAAAATCCAAATCATGTTGAAATACAGAAATAAACACTTTTCAAAAACAAGCTCGAAATCATGTTAAAATACAGAAATAAGCACTTTTCAAAAACAAGCTCCAAATCATGTTGAAATACAGAAATAAACACTTTTCCATAAACAAGCTCTAAATCATGTTTGATGCACTCTGTAAGTTAATTTTATTTCAGTACTGTTTAATCAGGATGATAGTAACACTGTGGACGGTTTTCAGCAAGTTGCAACATTGGAATACAGAAATAAACACTTTTCCAAAAACAAGCTCAAAATCATGTTGAAAAACAGAAATAAACACTTTTCAAAAACAAGCTCCAAATCATGTTAAAATACAGAAATAAGCACTTTTCAAAAACAAGCTCCAAATCATTTTAAAATACAGAAATAAGAACTTTTCAAAAACAAGCTCCAAATCATGTTGAAATGCAGAAATAAACACTTTTCCATGAAAAAGCTCTAAATCATGTTTGATGCACTCTGTAAGTTAATTTTATTTCAGTACTGTTTAATCAGGATGATAGTAACACTGTGGACGGTTTTCAGCAAGTTGCAACATTGGAATACAGAAATAAACACTTTTCCAAAAAACAAGCTCAAAATCATGTTGAAAAACAGAAATAAACACTTTTCAAAAACAAGCTCCAAATCATGTTAAAACACAGAAATAAGCACTTTTCAAAAACAAGCTCCAAATCATGTTAAAATACAGAAATAAGCACTTTTCAAAAACAAGCTCCAAATCATGTTGAAATACAGAAATAAACACTTTTCCATAAACAAGCTCTAAATCATGTTTGATGCACTCTGCAAGTTAATTTTATTTCAGTACTGTTTAATCAGGATGATAGTAACACTGTGGACGGTTTTCAGCAAGTTGCAACATTGGAATACAGAAATAAACACTTTTCCAAAAACAAGCTCAAAATCATGTTGAAAAACAGAAATAAACACTTTTCAAAAACAAGCTCCAAATCATGTTAAAATACAGAAATAAGCACTTTTCAAAAACAAGCTCCAAATCATGTTAAAATACAGAAATAAGCACTTTTCAAAAACAAGCTCCAAATCATGTTGAAATACAGAAATAAACACTTTTCCATAAACAAGCTCTAAATCATGTTTGATGCACTCTGTAAGTTAATTTTATTTCAGTACTGTTTAATCAGGATGATAGTAACACTGTGGACGGTTTTCAGCAAGTTGCAACATTGGAATACAGAAATAAACACTTTTCCAAAAACAAGCTCTAAATCATGTTGAAAAACAGAAATAAGCACTTTTCAAAAACAAGCTCCAAATCATGTTAAAATACAGAAATAAGCACTTTTCAAAAACAAGCTCCAAATCATGTTGAAATACAGAAATAAACACTTTTCCATAAACAAGCTCTAAATCATGTTTGATGCACTCTGTAAGTTAATTTTATTTCAGTACTGTTTAATCAGGATGATTGTAACACTGTGGACGGTTTTCAGCAAGTTGCAACATTGGAATACAGAAAAAAACACTTTTCCAAAAACAAGCTCTAAATCATGTTGAAAAACAGAAATAAACACTTTTCAAAAACAAGCTCCAAATCATGTTAAAATACAGAAATAAGCACTTTTCAAAAACAAGCTCCAAATCATGTTGAAATACAGAAATAAACACTTTTCCAAAAAAAGCTCTAAATCATGTTGAAAAACAGAAAATACACTTTTCAAAAACAAGCTCCAAATCATGTTGAAATACAGAAATAAGCAATTTTCAAAAACAATCTCCAAATAATGTTGAAATACAGAAATAAACACTTTTCCATAAACAATCTCTAAATCATGTTGATGCACTCTGTAAGTTAATTTTATTTCAGTACTGTTTAATCAGGATGATAGTAACACTGTGGACGGTTTTCACCAAGTTGCAACATTGGAATACAGAAATAAACACTTTTCAAAAACAATCTCCAAATCATGTTAAAATACAGAAATAAACACTTTTCCATAAACAAGCTCTAAATCATGTTTGATGCACTCTGTAAGTTAATTTTATTTCAGTACTGTTTTATCAGGATGATAGTAACACTGTGGACGGTTTTCAGCAAGTTGCAACATTGGAATACAGAAATAAACACTTTTCCAAAAACAAGCTCAAAATCATGTTGAAAAACAGAAATAAACACTTTTCAAAAACAAGCTCCAAATCATGTTAAAATACAGAAATAAGCACTTTTCAAAAACAAGCTCCAAATCATGTTGAAATACAGAAATAAACACTTTTCCATAAACAAGCTCTAAATCATGTTTGATGCACTCTGTAAGTTAATTTTATTTCAGTACTGTTTAATCAGGATTATAGTAACACTGTGGACGGTTTTCAGCAAGTTGCAACATTGGAATACAGAAAAAAACACTTTTCCAAAAACAAGCTCAAAATCATGTTGAAAAACAGAAATAAACACTTTTCAAAAACAAGCTCCAAATCATGTTAAAATACAGAAATAAGCACTTTTCAAAAACAAGCTCCAAATCATTTTAAAATACAGAAATAAGCACTTTTCAAAAACAAGCTCCAAATCATGTTGAAATACAGAAATAAACACTTTTCCATAAACAAGCTCTAAATCATGTTTGATGCACTCTGTAAGTTAATTTTATTTCAGTACTGTTTAATCAGGATGATAGTAACACTGTGGACGGTTTTCAGCAAGTTGCAACATTGGAATACAGAAATAAACACTTTTCCAAAAACAAGCTCTAAATCATGTTGAAAAACAGAAATAAACACTTTTCAAAAACAAGCTCCAAATCATGTTAAAATACAGAAATAAGCACTTTTCAAAAACAAGCTCCAAATCATGTTGAAATACAGAAATAAACACTTTTCCAAAAAAAGCTCTAAATCATGTTGAAAAACAGAAAATACACTTTTCAAAAACAAGCTCCAAATCATGTTGAAATACAGAAATAAGCAATTTTCAAAAACAATCTCCAAATAATGTTGAAATACAGAAATAAACACTTTTCCATAAACAATCTCTAAATCATGTTTATGCACTCTGTAAGTTAATTTTATTTCAGTACTGTTTAATCAGGATGATAGTAACACTGTGGACGGTTTTCACCAAGTTGCAACATTGGAATACAGAAATAAACACTTTTCAAAAACAATCTCCAAATCATGTTAAAATACAGACATAAACACTTTTCCATAAACAAGCTCTAAATCATGTTTGATGCACTCTGTAAGTTAATTTTATTTCAGTACTGTTTAATCAGGATGATAGTAACACTGTGGACGGTTTTCAGCAAGTTGCAACATTGGAATACAGAAATAAACACTTTTCCAAAAACAAGCTCAAAATCATGTTGAAAAACAGAAATAAACACTTTTCAAAAACAAGCTCCAAATCATGTTGAAATACAGAAATAAACACTTTTCAAAAACAAGCTCCAAATCATGTTGAAATACAGAAATAAACACTTTTCCCAAAAAAGCTCTAAATCATGTTGAAAAACAGACAATACACTTTTCAAAAACAAGCTCCAAATCATGTTGAAATACAGAAATAAGCAATTTTCAAAAACAATCTCCAAATCATGTTGAAATACAGAAATAAACACTTTTCCATAAACAATCTCTAAATCATGTTGATGCACTCTGTAAGTTAATTTTATTTCAGTACTGTTTAATCAGGATGATAGTAACACTGTGGACGGTTTTCAGCAGGTTGCAACATTGAAATACAGAAATAAACACTTTTCCAAAAACAAGCTCTAAATCATGTTGAAATACAGAAAAAACACTTTTCAAAAACAAGCTCCAAATCATGTTGAAATACAGAAATAAACACTTTTCCATAAACAAGCTCTAAATCATGTTTGATGCACTCTGCAAGTTAATTTTATTTCAGTACTGTTTAATCAGGATGATAGTAACACTGTGGACGGTTTTCAGCAAGTTGCAACATTGGAATACAGAAATAAACACTTTTCCAAAAACAAGCTCAAAATCATGTTGAAAAACAGAAATAAACACTTTTCAAAAACAAGCTCCAAATCATGTTAAAATACAGAAATAAGCACTTTTCAAAAACAAGCTCCAAATCATGTTAAAATACAGAAATAAGCACTTTTCAAAAACAAGCTCCAAATCATGTTGAAATACAGAAATAAACACTTTTCCATAAACAAGCTCTAAATCATGTTTGATGCACTCTGTAAGTTAATTTTATTTCAGTACTGTTTAATCAGGATGATAGTAACACTGTGGACGGTTTTCAGCAAGTTGCAACATTGGAATACAGAAATAAACACTTTTCCAAAAACAAGCTCTAAATCATGTTGAAAAACAGAAATAAGCACTTTTCAAAAACAAGCTCCAAATCATGTTAAAATACAGAAATAAGCACTTTTCAAAAACAAGCTCCAAATCATGTTGAAATACAGAAATAAACACTTTTCCATAAACAAGCTCTAAATCATGTTTGATGCACTCTGTAAGTTAATTTTATTTCAGTACTGTTTAATCAGGATGATTGTAACACTGTGGACGGTTTTCAGCAAGTTGCAACATTGGAATACAGAAAAAAACACTTTTCCAAAAACAAGCTCTAAATCATGTTGAAAAACAGAAATAAACACTTTTCAAAAACAAGCTCCAAATCATGTTAAAATACAGAAATAAGCACTTTTCAAAAACAAGCTCCAAATCATGTTGAAATACAGAAATAAACACTTTTCCAAAAAAAGCTCTAAATCATGTTGAAAAACAGAAAATACACTTTTCAAAAACAAGCTCCAAATCATGTTGAAATACAGAAATAAGCAATTTTCAAAAACAATCTCCAAATAATGTTGAAATACAGAAATAAACACTTTTCCATAAACAATCTCTAAATCATGTTTATGCACTCTGTAAGTTAATTTTATTTCAGTACTGTTTAATCAGGATGATAGTAACACTGTGGACGGTTTTCACCAAGTTGCAACATTGGAATACAGAAATAAACACTTTTCAAAAACAATCTCCAAATCATGTTAAAATACAGAAATAAACACTTTTCCATAAACAAGCTCTAAATCATGTTTGATGCACTCTGTAAGTTAATTTTATTTCAGTACTGTTTAATCAGGATGATAGTAACACTGTGGACGGTTTTCAGCAAGTTGCAACATTGGAATACAGAAATAAACACTTTTCCAAAAACAAGCTCAAAATCATGTTGAAAAACAGAAATAAACACTTTTCAAAAACAAGCTCCAAATCATGTTAAAATACAGAAATAAGCACTTTTCAAAAACAAGCTCCAAATCATGTTGAAATACAGAAATAAACACTTTTCCATAAACAAGCTCTAAATCATGTTTGATGCACTCTGTAAGTTAATTTTATTTCAGTACTGTTTAATCAGGATGATAGTAACACTGTGGACGGTTTTCAGCAAGTTGCAACATTGGAATACAGAAAAAAACACTTTTCCAAAAACAAGCTCAAAATCATGTTGAAAAACAGAAATAAACACTTTTCAAAAACAAGCTCCAAATCATGTTAAAATACATAAATAAGCACTTTTCAAAAACAAGCTCCAAATCATTTTAAAATACAGAAATAAGCACTTTTCAAAAACAAGCTCCAAATCATGTTGAAATACAGAAATAAACACTTTTCCATAAACAAGCTCTAAATCATGTTTGATGCACTCTGTAAGTTAATTTTATTTCAGTACTGTTTAATCAGGATGATAGTAACACTGTGGACGGTTTTCAGCAAGTTGCAACATTGGAATACAGAAATAAACACTTTTCCAAAAACAAGCTCTAAATCATGTTGAAAAACAGAAATAAACACTTTTCAAAAACAAGCTCCAAATCATGTTAAAATACAGAAATAAGCACTTTTCAAAAACAAGCTCCAAATCATGTTGAAATACAGAAATAAACACTTTTCCATAAACAAGCTCTAAATCATGTTTGATGCACTCTGTAAGTTAATTTTATTTCAGTACTGTTTAATCAGGATGATTGTAACACTGTGGACGGTTTTCAGCAAGTTGCAACATTGGAATACAGAAATAAACACTTTTCCAAAAACAAGCTCTAAATCATGTTGAAAAACAGAAATAAACACTTTTCAAAAACAAGCTCCAAATCATGTTAAAATACAGAAATAAGCACTTTTCAAAAACAAGCTCCAAATCATGTTGAAATACAGAAATAAACACTTTTCCAAAAAAAGCTCTAAATCATGTTGAAAAACAGAAAATACACTTTTCAAAAACAAGCTCCAAATCATGTTGAAATACAGAAATAAGCAATTTTCAAAAACAATCTCCAAATAATGTTGAAATACAGAAATAAACACTTTTCCATAAACAATCTCTAAATCATGTTTATGCACTCTGTAAGTTAATTTTATTTCAGTACTGTTTAATCAGGATGATAGTAACACTGTGGACGGTTTTCACCAAGTTGCAACATTGGAATACAGAAATAAACACTTTTCAAAAACAATCTCCAAATCATGTTAAAATACAGACATAAACACTTTTCCATAAACAAGCTCTAAATCATGTTTGATGCACTCTGTAAGTTAATTTTATTTCAGTACTGTTTAATCAGGATGATAGTAACACTGTGGACGGTTTTCAGCAAGTTGCAACATTGGAATACAGAAATAAACACTTTTCCAAAAACAAGCTCAAAATCATGTTGAAAAACAGAAATAAACACTTTTCAAAAACAAGCTCCAAATCATGTTGAAATACAGAAATAAACACTTTTCAAAAACAAGCTCCAAATCATGTTGAAATACAGAAATAAACACTTTTCCCAAAAAAGCTCTAAATCATGTTGAAAAACAGACAATACACTTTTCAAAAACAAGCTCCAAATCATGTTGAAATACAGAAATAAGCAATTTTCAAAAACAATCTCCAAATCATGTTGAAATACAGAAATAAACACTTTTCCATAAACAATCTCTAAATCATGTTGATGCACTCTGTAAGTTAATTTTTTTTCAGTACTGTTTAATCAGGATGATAGTAACACTGTGGACGGTTTTCAGCAGGTTGCAACATTGAAATACAGAAATAAACACTTTTCCAAAAACAAGCTCTAAATCATGTTGAAATACAGAAAAAACACTTTTCAAAAACAAGCTCCAAATCATGTTGAAATACAGAAATAAACACTTTTCCATAAACAAGCTCTAAATCATGTTTGATGCACTCTGTAAGTTAATTTTATTTCAGTACTGTTTAATCAGGATGATAGGAACAATGTGGACGGTTTTCACCAAGTTGCAACATTGGAATACAGAAATAAACACTTTTCAAAAACAATCTCCAAATCATGTTAAAATACAGAAATAAACACTTTTCCATAAACAAGCTCTAAATCATGTTTGATGCACTCTGTAAGTTAATTTTATTTCAGTACTGTTTAATCAGGATGACAGGAACACTGTTCACAGTTTTCAGCAAGTTGCAACATTGAAATACAGAAATAAACACTTTTCCAAAAACAAGCTCTAAATCATGTTGAAATACAGAAAAAACACTTTTCAAAAACAAGCTCCAAATCATGTTGAAATACAGAAATAAGCACTTTTCAAATACAAGCTCCAAATCATGTTGAATACAGAAATAAAAACTTTTCCATAAACAAGCTCTAAATCATGTTTGATGCACTCTGTAAGTTAATTTTATTTCAGTACTGTTTAATCAGGATGATAGTAACACTGTGGACGGTTTTCAGCAAGTTGCAACATTGGAATACAGAAATAAACACTTTTCCAAAAACAAGCTCAAAATCATGTTGAAAAACAGAAATAAACACTTTTCAAAAACAAGCTCCAAATCATGTTGAAATACAGAAATAAACACTTTTCAAAAACAAGCTCCAAATCATGTTGAAATACAGAAATAAACACTTTTCCATAAACAAGCTCTAAATCATGTTTGATGCACTCTGTAAGTTAATTTTATTTCAGTACTGTTTAATCAGGATGATAGTAACACTGTGGACGGTTTTCAGCAAGTTGCAACATTGGAATACAGAAATAAACACTTTTCCAAAAACAAGCTCTAAATCATGTTGAAAAACAGAAATAAACACTTTTCAAAAACAAGCTCCAAATCATGTTAAAATACAGAAATAAGCACTTTTCAAAAACAAGCTCCAAATCATGTTGAAATACAGAAATAAACACTTTTCCATAAACATTCTCTAAATCATGTTTGATGCACTCTGTAAGTTAATTTTATTTCAGTACTGTTTAATCAGGATGATAGTAACACTGTGGACGGTTTTCAGCAAGTTGCAACATTGGAATACAGAAATAAACACTTTTCCAAAAACAAGCTCTAAATCATGTTGAAAAACAGAAAAAAACACTTTTCAAAAACAAGCTCCAAATCATGTTAAAATATAGAAATAAGCACTTTTCAAAAACAAGCTCCAAATCATGTTGAAATGCAGAAATAAACACTTTTCCATGAAAAAGCTCTAAATCATGTTTGATGCACTCTGTAAGTTAATTTTATTTCAGTACTGTTTAATCAGGATGATAGTAACACTGTGGACGGTTTTCAGCAAGTTGCAACATTGGAATACAGAAATAAACACTTTTCCAAAAACAAGCTCAAAATCATGTTGAAAAACAGAAATAAACACTTTTCAAAAACAAGCTCCAAATCATGTTAAAATACAGAAATAAGCACTTTTCAAAAACAAGCTCCAAATCATGTTAAAATACAGAAATAAGCACTTTTCAAAAACAAGCTCCAAATCATGTTGAAATACAGAAATAAACACTTTTCCATAAACAAGCTCTAAATCATGTTTGATGCACTCTGTAAGTTAATTTTATTTCAGTACTGTTTAACCTGTTGGGGATGGGGGCGCTGTTTAGACTATTTATGCTAATTTGGCTAATTTTTTAAACGGCTTCCCACAAAATCCTTGATCGTACAATATGCATATTATTATTATTATTGGATAGAAAACAGTCTATAGTTTCTATAGGAGTTGAAATTTTGTCTCTAAGTGGAACAGAGCCCATTCTACAGCAATTTCCCTGACATGGAGTCAGATTTGAGAAATGTTGGCCACTCTTCTGAAGTCATTTAAAAGGGCACTGTCGTTGCTATGACTATACGGACACTTCTTACGTCTTCCCCTGGATGCCTTTACGTGATGACGATTCCAACGGGGTCGATTGCGCGTTCACAGGCCCTACAAATGAAAAAACCCTGAAGCTAGTCATTCTTTGGGAGCTGCGTCATGAGCCTAGAGGACACCGGCGCGCACCTGTTCCAAGCGTTAGTTTAGCCTGTTATATTTCTCCGGTCATCTTTTCACTCGTTTTAGGAGTTAAAAACATCATAAGGTAGTTAATTTAAGGCGTTTTATAGCAATTTATATCCGTTTAGTGCGATTTTGGGACATTTATTTTTGCAACGATGTGAAAAGTTGGGCACGCTTTTCAGTTCATCCCGAACGCAGTTGACATTTCCACATGGCAAGAGGACAGCTTTCCACCAAAAGACGATTTCTCCCAAGAAAGGATCCTTTGCCCAAGATACTGATGGAAGAACAGCTCAAGGTAGGACATTTTTATTATGATAAATCGTGTTTCTGTCGAAACATTTTAGTGGCTTAGGACGCCATGTTTTTTGACGTAGCTTCGCTTGGCGCAAACTGTATTGAAAAGTAAGGATAAATTAAAAAATGTAATAACGCAATTGTATTAAGAATTAAATTGTCTATCAATCCCTGTCCACCCTATATTTTTTAGTCACGTTTATGAGTATTTATGTATAAGAGTAGATCACTGTCTAAGTGGCGCAAGGACATTTTCTGACCAGCTGAGCTACATTTCACATTGTCTAACCATGATTTTGGTGGCTAAATATAAACATTTTCGATCAAACTCTATATGGATTGTGTAATATGATGTTACAGGAGTGTCATCTGAAGAATTCTGAGAAGGTTAGTGAAAAAATTAATATATTTTTGGCGATGTTGACGTTATCGCCCACTTTGGCTAGAATCAATGCTGGGCTGCTATGTGCTATGTGCTATGCTAATATAACGATTTATTGTGTTTTCGCTGTAAGACACTTAGAAAATCTGAAATATTGTCTGTATTCACAGGATCTGTGTCTTTCGATTCGTGTATGCTGTGTATTTTTACTGTTTAATCAGGATGATTGTAACACTGTGGACGGTTTTCAGCAAGTTGCAACATTGGAATACAGAAATAAACACTTTTCCAAAAACAAGCTCTAAATCATGTTGAAAAACAGAAAAAACACTTTTCAAAAACAAGCTCCAAATCATGTTGAAAAACAGAAATAAGCACTTTTCAAAAACAAGCTCCAAATCATGTTGAAATACATAAATAAACACTTTTCCAAAAAAAGCTCTAAATCATGTTGAAAAACAGAAAATACACTTTTCAAAAACAAGCTCCAAATCATGTTGAAATACAGAAATAAACACTTTTCCATAAAAAATCTCTAAATCATGTTGATGCACTTGTAACGGCTGTCCTCCTCTTCTTCATCCGTATAGGAGCAGGGATTGAACCAAGGCGCAGTGGAGTTTGAATACATAATGAATTTAATGACAAGACGAAAAAACACGAACTTGACTATACACTAACAAAACAAATAAACGGTGTAGAACAGATCTGAACGACGGACTCACATAACACACGAGAACGCACGAACAGGGGAAAAGCCTACACATAAATGACACTTTAACAAACAAACCGAAACCAGTCCCGTGTGGCGCAACGACATACACAAACACAGGAGACAATCACCCACAACGAACACTGTGACAACGCCTACCTAAATATGACTCTTAATTAGAGGAACGCCAAACACCTGCCTCTAATTAAGAGCCATACCAGGCAACCCAAAACCAACACAGAAACAGAAAACATAGAATGCCCACCCAACCTCACGTCCTGACCAACTAACACACATAACAACTAACATAAATAGGTCAGGAACGTGACATTACCCCCCCCACAAGGTGCGAACTCCGGACGCACCAGCACAAAGTCTAGGGGAGGGTCTGGGTGGGCATCTAACCACGGTGGTGGCTCAGGCTCCGGGCGAGGTCCCCACCCCACCATAATCCATCCTAGCTTCCTCCCTCTAAGAATGTCCACCCTCCTTTTACCCCCACAAAATCCTCTTAATAACCTCACTAATAAGGACAGCACCGGGACAGAGAGATAAATCAAGACAGAGGGATAGATAAGAATATAGAGGTAGATCAAGATAGAGAGGGAGATCAGGATAGAGGGGCAACTCCGGACTGAAAGGCAGCTCCGGACAGAGAGACAGCTCTGGACTGATGGGCAGTTCTGGGTATCTAGCCGTTTCAGGCTGAAGGGCAGCTCATGGCTGACTGACGACTCTCGACGCTCATGGCTGGCTGACGGCTCTCGACGCTCATGGCAGGCTGACGGCTCTCGACGCTCATGGCAGGCTGACGGCTCTCGAAGCTCATGGCCGGCTGACGGCTCTCGACGCTCATGGCAGGCTGACGGCTCTCGACGCTCATGGCAGGCTGACGGCTCTCGACGCTCATGGCAGGCTGACGGCTCTCGATGCTCATGGCAGGCTGACGGCTCTCGACACTCATGGCAGGCTGACGGCTCTCGACGCTCATGGCAGGCTGACGGCTCTCGACGCTCATGGCGCTCAGACGGCTCTGGCTGCTCATGGCGCTCTGACGGCTCTGGCTGCTCATGGCTCTCTGACGGCTCTGGCTGCTCATGGCTCTCTGACGGCTCTGACGGCTCTGGCTGCTCATGGCTCGCTGGCGGCTCTGGCAGATCCTGTCTGGTTGGCGGCTCTGGCAGATCCTGTCTGGTTGGCGGCTCTGGCAGATCCTGTCTGGTTGGCGGCTCTGGCAGATCCTGTCTGGTTGGCGGCTCTGGCAGATCCTGTCTGGTTGGCGGCTCTGGCAGATCCTGTCTGGCTGACGGCTCTAGCGGCTCCTGTCTGGCTGACGGCTCTAGCGGCTCCTGTCTGGCGGATGGCTCTGTAGGCTCATGGCAGACGGGCGGCTTTGCAGGCTCATGGCAGACGGATGGCTCAGACGGCGCTGGGGAGACGGATGGCTCAGATGGCGCTGGGGAGACGGATGGCTCAGATGGCGCTGGGGAGACGGATGGCTCAGATGGCGCTGGGGAGACGGATGGCTCAGATGGCGCTGGGGAGACGGATGGCTCTGGCCGGATACGGTGCACTGTAGACCTGGTGCGTGGTGCCGGAACTGGAGGCACCGTGCTAATGATAAGCACCTTCCTACTAGTGCGGGGAGCAGGGACAGGGCACACTGTATTCTCAAAGCCCACTCTATAACTGATGCGTGGTACCGGCACTGGTGACGCCGGGCTGAGGACAAGCACATCAGGATTAGTAGGGGGAGAAGATACAGTTTGTACAGGGCTCTGGAGACGCACTGGTAGCTTAGTGCGTGGGGCCGGAACTGGAGGCACCGGGCTAGATACACGCACTACAGGGAGAGTGCGTGGAGGAGGAACAGGGCTCAGGATACGCACTGGTAGCCTAGTGCGTAGTGTAGACACTGTAGGTACTAGGCTGGGGCGGGGAGGTGGTGCCGGAAATACCGGACCGTGGAGACGTACTGGCACTCTTGAGCATTGAGCCTGCCCAACCTTACCTGGTTGAATGCTCCCGGTTGCCCGACCAGTGCGGGGAGGTGGAATAACCCGCACCGGCCTATGTAGGCGAACCGGGGAAACCATGCGTAAGGCAGGTGCCATGTATGCCGGCCCGAGGAGACGCACTGGAGACCAGACGCGTTGAGCCGGCCTCATGACACCTGGCTCAATACCCAATCTAGCCCTACCAGTGCGGGGAGGTGGAATAACCCGCACTGGGCTATGCACTCGTACAGGAGACACCGTGCGCTCTACTGCGTAACACGGCGCCTGCCCGTACTCCCGCTCTCCACGGTAAGCCTGGGAAGTGGGCGCAGGTCTCCTACCTGCCCTTGGCCCACTACCTCTTAGCCCCCCCCCAAGAAATTTTTGGGAATTACTTACGGGCTTTTTTGGCTTCCGTGCCAGACGCGTTCCCTCATAGCTCCGGTTCCTCTCTCCGGTAGCCTCTGCTCTCCTCCGTGCCTCCAGCTCAGCTTTGGGACGGCGATATTCTCCCTGCTGTGCCCATGGACCTCTCCCGTCCAATATTTCCTCCCAAGTCCAGAAATCCTTGTTGCCCTGTCGAGCTTTCCCTTGCCTCCGCTGCTTGGCTCTGGAGTGGTGGGTGATTCTGTAACGGCTGTCCTCCTCTTCTTCATCCGAAGAGGAGCAGGGATTGAACCAAGGCGCAGTGGAGTTTGAATACATAATGAATTTAATGACAAGACGAAAAAACACGAACTTGACTATACACTAACAAAACAAATAAACGGTGTGTAGAACAGATCTGAACGACGGACTCACATAACACACGAGAACGCACGAACAGGGGAAAAGCCTACACATAAATGACACTTTAACAAACAAACCAAAACCAGTCCCGTGTGGCGCAACGACATACACAAACACAGGAGACAATCACCCACAACGAACACTGTGACAACGCCTACCTAAATATGACTCTTAATTAGAGGAACGCCAAACACCTGCCTCTAATTAAGAGCCATACCAGGCAACCCAAAACAAACACAGAAACAGAAAACATAGAATGCCCACCCAACCTCACGTCCTGACCAACTAACACACATAACAACTAACATAAATAGGTCAGGAACGTGACAGCACTCTGTAAGTTAATTTTATTTCAGTACTGTTTAATCAGGATGATAGTAACACTGTGGACGGTTTTCACCAAGTTGCAACATTGGAATACAGAAATAAACACTTTTCAAAAACAAGCTCCAAATCATGTTAAAATACAGAAAGAACCACTTTTCAAAAACAAGCTCCAAATCATGTTGAAATACAGAAATAAACACTTTTCCATAAACAAGCTCTAAATCATGTTTGATGCACTCTGTAAGTTAATTTTATTTCAGTACTGTTTAATCAGGATGATAGGAACACTGTTCACAGTTTTCAGCAAGTTGCAACATTGAAATACAGAAATAAACACTTTTCCAAAAACAAGCTCTAAATCATGTTGAAATACAGAAAAAACACTTTTCAAAAAAAAGCTCCAAATCATGTTGAAATACAGAAATAAGCACTTTTCAAATACAAGCTCCAAATCATGTTGAAATACAGAAATAAACACTTTTCCATAAACAAGCTCTAAATCATGTTTGATGCACTCTGTAAGTTAATTTTATTTCAGTACTGTTTAATCAGGATGATAGTAACACTGTGGACGGTTTTCAGCAAGTTGCAACATTGGAATACAGAAATAAACACTTTTCCAAAAACAAGCTCAAAATCATGTTGAAAAACAGAAATAAACACTTTTCAAAAACAAGCTCCAAATCATGTTGAAATACAGAAATAAACACTTTTAAAAAACAAGCTCCAAATCATGTTGAAATACAGAAATAAACACTTTTCCATAAACATGCTCTAAATCATGTTTGATGCACTCTGTAAGTTAATTTTATTTCAGTACTGTTTAATCAGGATGATTGTAACACTGTGGACGGTTTTCAGCAAGTTGCAACATTGGAATACAGAAATAAACACTTTTCCAAAAACAAGCTCTAAATCATGTTGAAAAACAGAAATAAACACTTTTCAAAAACAAGCTCCAAATCATGTTAAAATACAGAAATAAGCACTTTTCAAAAACAAGCTCCAAATCATGTTAAAATACAGAAATAAGCACTTTTCAAAAACAAGCTCCAAATCATGTTGAAATACAGAAATAAACACTTTTCCATAAACAAGCTCTAAATCATGTTTGATGCACTCTGTAAGTTAATTTTATTTCAGTACTGTTTAATCAGGATGATAGTAACACTGTGGACGGTATTCAGCAAGTTGCAACATTGGAATACAGAAATAAACACTTTTCCAAAAACAAGCTCTAAATCATGTTGAAAAACAGAAAAAACACTTTTCAAAAACAAGCTCCAAATCATGTTGAAAAACAGAAATAAGCACTTTTCAAAAACAAGCTCCAAATCATGTTGAAATACAGAAATAAACACTTTTCCAAAAAAAGCTTAAATCATGTTGAAAAACAGAAAATACACTTTTCAAAAACAAGCTCCAAATCATGTTGAAATACAGAAATAAGCAATTTTCAAAAACAATCTCCAAATCATGTTGAAATACAGAAATAAACACTTTTCCATAAAAAATCTCTAAATCATGTTGATGCACTCTGTAAGTTAATTTTATTTCAGTACTGTTTAATCAGGATGATAGTAACACTGTGGACGGTTTTCAGCAAGTTGCAACATTGGAATACAGAAATAAACACTTTTCCAAAAACAAGCTCTAAATCATGTTGAAATACAGCAAAAACACTTTTCAAAAACAAGCTCCAAATCATGTTGAAATACAGAAATAAGCACTTTTCAAATACAAGCTCCAAATCATGTTGAATACAGAAATAAAAACTTTTCCATAAACAAGCTCTAAATCATGTTTGATGCACTCTGTAAGTTAATTTTATTTCAGTACTGTTTAATCAGGATGATAGTAACACTGTGGACGGTTTTCAGCAAGTTGCAACATTGGAATACAGAAATAAACACTTTTCCAAAAACAAGCTCAAAATCATGTTGAAAAACAGAAATAAACACTTTTCAAAAACAAGCTCCAAATCATGTTGAAATACAGAAATAAACACTTTTCAAAAACAAGCTCCAAATCATGTTGAAATACAGAAATAAACACTTTTCCATAAAAAGCTTAAATCATGTTGAAAAACAGAAAATACACTTTTCAAAAACAAGCTCCAAATCATGTTGAAATACAGAAATAAGCAATTTTCAAAAACAATCTCCAAATCATGTTGAAATACAGAAATAAACACTTTTCCATAAAAAATCTCTAAATCATGTTGATGCACTCTGTAAGTTAATTTTATTTCAGTACTGTTTAATCAGGATGATAGTAACACTGTGGACGGTTTTCAGCAAGTTGCAACATTGGAATACAGAAATAAACACTTTTCCAAAAACAAGCTCTAAATCATGTTGAAATACAGCAAAAACACTTTTCAAAAACAAGCTCCAAATCATGTTGAAATACAGAAATAAGCACTTTTCAAATACAAGCTCCAAATCATGTTGAATACAGAAATAAAAACTTTTCCATAAACAAGCTCTAAATCATGTTTGATGCACTCTGTAAGTTAATTTTATTTCAGTACTGTTTAATCAGGATGATAGTAACACTGTGGACGGTTTTCAGCAAGTTGCAACATTGGAATACAGAAATAAACACTTTTCCAAAAACAAGCTCAAAATCATGTTGAAAAACAGAAATAAACACTTTTCAAAAACAAGCTCCAAATCATGTTGAAATACAGAAATAAACACTTTTCAAAAACAAGCTCCAAATCATGTTGAAATACAGAAATAAACACTTTTCCATGAACAAGCTCTAAATCATGTTTGATGCACTCTGTAAGTTAATTTTATTTCAGTACTGTTTAATCAGGATGATAGTAACACTGTGGACGGTTTTCAGCAAGTTGCAACATTGGAATACAGAAATAAACACTTTTCCAAAAACAAGCTCTAAATCATGTTGAAATACAGAAATAAGCACTTTTCAAATACAAGCTCCAAATCATGTTGAATACAGAAATAAAAACTTTTCCATAAACAAGCTCTAAATCATGTTTGATGCACTCTGTAAGTTAATTTTATTTCAGTACTGTTTAATCAGGATGATAGTAACACTGTGGACGGTTTTCAGCAAGTTGCAACATTGGAATACAGAAATAAACACTTTTCCAAAAACAAGCTCAAAATCATGTTGAAAAACAGAAATAAACACTTTTCAAAAACAAGCTCCAAATCATGTTGAAATACAGAAATAAACACTTTTCAAAAACAAGCTCCAAATCATGTTGAAATACAGAAATAAACACTTTTCCGTGAACAAGCTCTAAATCATGTTTGATGCACTCTGCAAGTTAATTTTATTTCAGTACTGTTTAATCAGGATGATAGTAACACTGTGGACGGTTTTCAGCAAGTTGCAACATTGGAATACAGAAATAAACACTTTTCCAAAACAAGCTCTAAATCATGTTGAAAAACAGAAATAAACACTTTTCAAAAACAAGCTCCAAATCATGTTAAAATACAGAAATAAGCACTTTTCAAAAACAAGCTCCAAATCATATTGAAATACAGAAATAAACACTTTTCCATAAACAAGCTCTAAATCATGTTTGATGCACTCTGTAATTTAATTTTATTTCAGTACTGTTTAATCAGGATGATTGTAACACTGTGGACGGTTTTCAGCAAGTTGCAACATTGGAATACAGAAATAAATACTTTTCCAAAAACAAGCTCTAAATCATGTTGAAAAACAGAAATAAACACTTTTCAAAAACAAGCTCCAAATCATGTTAAAATACAGAAATGAGCACTTTTCAAAAACAAGCTCCAAATCATGTTGAAAAACAGAAATAAGCACTTTTCAAAAACAAGCTCCAAATCATGTTGAAATACAGAAATAAACACTTTTCCAAAAAAAGCTCTAAATCATGTTGAAAAACAGAAAATACACTTTTCAAAAACAAGCTCCAAATCATGTTGAAATACAGAAATAAGCACTTTTCAAAAACAATCTCCAAATCATGTTGAAATACAGAAATAAACACTTTTCCATAAACAATCTCTAAATCATGTTTGATGCACTCTGTTAGTTAATTTTATTTCAGTACTGTTTAATCAGGATGATAGGAACACTGTTCACAGTTTTCAGCAAGTTGCAACATTGAAATACAGAAATAAACACTTTTCCAAAAACAAGCTCTAAATCATGTTGAAATACAGAAAAAACACTTTTCAAAAACAAGCTCCAAATCATGTTGAAATACAGAAATAAGCACTTTTCAAATACAAGCTCCAAATCATGTTGAATACAGAAATAAAAACTTTTCCATAAACAAGCTCTAAATCATGTTTGATGCACTCTGTAAGTTAATTTTATTTCAGTACTGTTTAATCAGGATGATTGTAACACTGTGGACGGTTTTCAGCAAGTTGCAACATTGGAATACAGAAATAAACACTTTTCCAAAAACAAGCTCTAAATCATGTTGAAAAACAGAAAAAACACTTTTCAAAAACAATCTCCAAATCATGTTGAAAAACAGAAATAAGCACTTTTCAAAAACAAGCTCCAAATCATGTTGAAATACAGAAATAAACACTTTTCCAAAAAAAGCTCTAAATCATGTTGAAAAACAGAAAATACACTTTTCAAAAACAAGCTCCAAATCATGTTGAAATACAGAAATAAGCAATTTTCAAAAACAATCTCCAAATCATGTTGAAATACAGAAATAAACACTTTTCCATAAACAATCTCTAAATCATGTTGATGCACTCTGTAAGTTAATTTTATTTCAGTACTGTTTAATCAGGATGACAGTAACACTGTGGACGGTTTTCACCAAGTTGCAACATTGGAATACAGAAATAAACACTTTTCAAAAACAAGCTCCAAATCATGTTAAAATACAGAAATAACCACTTTTCAAAAACAAGCTCCAAATCATGTTGAAATACAGAAATAAACACTTTTCCATAAACAAGCTCTAAATTATGTTTGATGCACTCTGTAAGTTAATTTTATTTCAGTACTGTTTAATCAGGATGATTGTAACACTGTGGACGGTTTTCAGCAAGTTGCAACATTGGAATACAGAAATAAACACTTTTCCAAAAACAAGCTCTAAATCATGTTGAAAAACAGAAAAAACACTTTTCAAAAACAATCTCCAAATCATGTTGAAAAACAGAAATAAGCACTTTTCAAAAACAAGCTCCAAATCATGTTGAAATACAGAAATAAACACTTTTCCAAAAAAAGCTCTAAATCATGTTGAAAAACAGAAAATACACTTTTCAAAAACAAGCTCCAAATCATGTTGAAATACAGAAATAAGCAATTTTCAAAAACAATCTCCAAATCATGTTGAAATACAGAAATAAACACTTTTCCATAAACAATCTCTAAATCATGTTGATGCACTCTGTAAGTTAATTTTATTTCAGTACTGTTTAACCTGTTGAGGATGGGGGCGCTGTTGAGACTATTTATGCTAATTGGGTAATTTTTGAAACGGCTTCCCACAAAATCCTTGATCGTACAATATGCATATTATTATTATTATTGGATAGAAAACAGTCTATAGTTTCTATAGGAGTTGAAATTTTGTCTCTAAGTGGAACAGAGCCCATTCTACAGCAATTTCCCTGACATGGATTCAGATTTCAGAAATGTTGGCCACTGTTCTGAAGTCAGTTAAAAGGGCACTGATATTGCTATGACTGTACGGACACTTCTTACGTCTTCCCCTGGATGCCTTTACGTGATGACGATTCCAATGGGGTCGATTGCGCGTTCACAGGCCCTATAAATCAAAAAACCCTGTAGCTAGCAAGTCTTTTCTTGGTGCGTCACGCGCGTGGAGGACACCGACCCTCTCCTGTTCCAAGCGTTAGTTTAGCCTGTTATATTTCTCCGGTCATCTTTTCACTCGTTATAGGAGTTAAAAACATCATAAGGTAGTTAATTTAAAGCGTTTTATAGCAATTTATATCCGTTTAGTGCGATTTTGGGACATTTATTTCTTTAACGCTGTGAATAGGTGGGCACGCTTTCAGTTCATCCCGAACGCAGTTGGCATTTCCACATGGCAAGAGGACAGCTTTCCACCAAAAGACGATTACTCCCAAGAAAGGATCCTTTGCCCAAGATACTGATGGAAGAACAGCTCAAGGTAGGACATTTTTATTATGATAAATCGTGTTTCTGTCGAAACATTTTAGTGGCTTAGGACGCCATGTTTTTTGACGTAGCTTCGCTTGGCGCAAACTGTATTGAAAAGTAAGGATAAATTAAAAAATGTAATTCCGCAATTGTATTAAGAATTAAATTGTCTATCAATCCCTGTCCACCCTATATTTTTTAGTCACGTTTATGAGTATTTATGTATAAGAGTAGATCACTGTCTAAGTGGCGCAAGGACATTTTCTGACCAGCTTGTCTACATTTCACATTGTCTAACCATGATTTTGGTGGCTAAATATAAACATTTTCGATCAAACTGTATATGCATGTTGTAATGTGATGTTACAGGAGTGTCATCGGAAGAATTCTGAGAAGGTTAGTGAAAAAATTAATATCTTTTGGCGATGTGTACTTTTATCGCTCACTTTGGCTAGAATCAATGCTGGGCTGCTATGTGCTATGTGCTATGCTAATATAACGATTTATTGTGTTTTCGCTGTAAGACACTTAGAAAATCTGAAATATTGTCTGTATTCACAGGATCTGTGTCTTTCGATTCGTGTATGCTGTGTATTTTTACGAAATATTTGATGATTAGTAAGTAGGTAAACACGTTGCTCTAAGTAGTTTTTCTATTCCATTTGTGACGGTGGGTGCAATTGTAACCTATGCCATCTACCTGAAATATGCACTTTTTTCTAACAAAACCTATCCCATACCATAAATATGTTATCAGACTGTCATCTAATGAGTTTTTTTGTTGGTTAGGGGCTATAAATATCTTAGTTTAGCCGAATTGGTGATGGCTACTGGTGTTGGTGGACAAATAAAAGATGGTGGATTATGCTAATGTGTTTTTAGGTAATAGATGTACATCTTTACATATTGTGTCTTCCCTGTAAAACATTTTAAAAATCGGACATGTTGACTGGATTCACAAGATCTGTGTCTTTCATTAGCTGTATTGGACTTTAATGTGTGAAAGTTAAATATTTTAAAAAAATATTTTTTTTGAATTTCGCGGCACTGGTTTTTCAGTGGGGGGGGGTGTGCCGCTAGCGCCACGCTGATCCTAGACAGGTTAATCAGGATGACAGTAACACTGTGGACGGTTTTCACCAAGTTGCAACATTGGAATACAGAAATAAACACTTTTCAAAAACAAGCTCCAAATCATGTTAAAATACAGAAATAACCACTTTTCAAAAACAAGCTCCAAATCATGTTGAAATACAGAAATAAACACTTTTCCATAAACAAGCTCTAAATCATGTTTGATGCACTCTGTAAGTTAATTTTATTTCAGTACTGTTTAATCAGGATGATAGGAACACTGTTCACAGTTTTCAGGAAGTTGCAACATTGAAATACAGAAATAAACACTTTTCCAAAAACAAGCTCTAAATCATGTTGAAATACAGAAATAAGCACTTTTCAAAAACAAGCTCCAAATCATGTTGAAATACAGAAATAAGCACTTTTCAAATACAAGCTCCAAATCATGTTGAATACAGAAATAAAAACTTTTCCATAAACAAGCTCTAAATCATGTTTGATGCACTCTGTAAGTTAATTTTATTTCAGTACTGTTTAATCAGGATGATAGTAACACTGTGGACGGTTTTCAGCAAGTTGCAACATTGGAATACAGAAATAAACACTTTTCCAAAAACAAGCTCAAAATCATGTTGAAAAACAGAAATAAACACTTTTCAAAAACAAGCTCCAAATCATGTTGAAATACAGAAATAAACACTTTTCAAAAACAAGCTCCAAATCATGTTGAAATACAGAAATAAACACTTTTCCAAAAAAAGCTCTAAATCATGTTGAAAAACAGAAAATACACTATTCAAAAACAAGCTCCAAATCATGTTGAAATACAGAAATAAGCAATTTTCAAAAACAATCTCCAAATCATGTTGAAATACAGAAATAAACACTTTTCCATAAACAATCTCTAAATCATGTTGATGCACTCTGTAAGTTAATTTTATTTCAGTACTGTTTAATCAGGATGACAGTAACACTGTGGACGGTTTTCACCAAGTTGCAACATTGGAATACAGAAATAAACACTTTTCAAAAACAAGCTCCAAATCATGTTAAAATACAGAAATAACCACTTTTCAAAAACAAGCTCCAAATCATGTTGAAATACAGAAATAAACACTTTTCCATAAACAAGCTCTAAATCATGTTGAAATACAGAAAAAACTTTTCAAAAACAAGCTCCAAATCATGTTGAAATACAGAAATAAGCACTTTTCAAATACAAGCTCCAAATCATGTTGAATACAGAAATAAAAACTTTTCCATAAACAAGCTCTAAATCATGTTTGATGCACTCTGTAAGTTAATTTTATTTCAGTACTGTTTAATCAGGATGATAGTAACACTGTGGACGGTTTTCAGCAAGTTGCAACATTGGAATACAGAAATAAATACTTTTCCAAAAACAAGCTCAAAATCATGTTGAAAAACAGAAATAAACACTTTTCAAAAACAAGCTCCAAATCATGTTGAAATACAGAAATAAACACTTTTCAAAAACAAGCTCCAAATCATGTTGAAATACAGAAATAAACACTTTTCCATAAACAATCTCTAAATCATGTTGATGCACTCTGTAAGTTAATTTTATTTCAGTACTGTTTAATCAGGATGACAGTAACACTGTGGACGGTTTTCACCAAGTTGCAACATTGGAATACAGAAATAAACACTTTTCAAAAACAAGCTCCAAATCATGTTAAAATACAGAAATAACCACTTTTCAAAAACAAGCTCCAAATCATGTTGAAATACAGAAATAAACACTTTTCCATAAACAAGCTCTAAATCATGTTTGATGCACTCTGTAAGTTAATTTTATTTCAGTACTGTTTAATCAGGATGATAGGAACACTGTTCACAGTTTTCAGCAAGTTGCAACATTGAAATACAGAAATAAACACTTTTCCAAAAACAAGCTCTAAATCATGTTGAAATACAGAAAAAACTTTTCAAAAACAAGCTCCAAATCATGTTGAAATACAGAAATAAGCACTTTTCAAATACAAGCTCCAAATCATGTTGAATACAGAAATAAAAACTTTTCCATAAACAAGCTCTAAATCATGTTTGATGCACTCTGTAAGTTAATTTTATTTCAGTACTGTATAATCAGGATGATAGTAACACTGTGGACGGTTTTCAGCAAGTTGCAACATTGGAATACAGAAATAAACACTTTTCCAAAAACAAGCTCAAAATCATGTTGAAAAACAGAAATAAACACTTTTCAAAAACAAGCTCCAAATCATGTTGAAATACAGAAATAAACACTTTTCAAAAACAAGCTCCAAATCATGTTGAAATACAGAAATAAACACTTTTCCAAAAAAAGCTCTAAATCATGTTGAAAAACAGAAAATACAATATTCAAAAACAAGCTCCAAATCATGTTGAAATACAGAAATAAGCAATTTTCAAAAACAATCTCCAAATCATGTTGAAATACAGAAATAAGCAATTTTCAAAAACAATCTCCAAATCATGTTGAAATACAGAAATAAACACTTTTCCAAAAAAAGCTCTAAATCATGTTGAAAAACAGAAAATACAATATTCAAAAACAAGCTCCAAATCATGTTGAAAAACAGAAAATACAATATTCAAAAACAAGCTCCAAATCATGTTGAAATACAGAAATAAGCAATTTTCAAAAACAATCTCCAAATCATGTTGAAATACAGAAATAAACACTTTTCCATAAACAAGCTCTAAATCATGTTTGATGCACTCTGTAAGTTAATTTTATTTCAGTACTGTTTAATCAGGATGATAGTAACACTGTGGACGGTTTTCAGCAAGTTGCAACATTGGAATACAGAAATAAACACTTTTCCAAAAACAAGCTCTAAATCATGTTGAAATACAGAAAAAACACTTTTCAAAAACAAGCTCCAAATCATGTTGAAATACAGAAATAAACACTTTTCCATAAACAAGCTCTAAATCATGTTTGATGCACTCTGTAAGTTAATTTTATTTCAGTACTGTTTAATCAGGATGATAGTAACACTGTGGACGGTTTTCAGCAAGTTGCAACATTGGAATACAGAAATAAACACTTTTCAAAAACAAGCTCCAAATCATGTTGAAATACAGAAATAAGCACTTTTCAAATACAAGCTCCAAATCATGTTGAATACAGAAATAAAAACTTTTCCATAAACAAGCTCTAAATCATGTTTGATGCACTCTGTAAGTTAATTTTATTTCAGTACTGTTTAATCAGGATGATTGTAACACTGTGGACGGTTTTCAGCAAGTTGCAACATTGGAATACAGAAATAAACACTTTTCCAAAAACAAGCTCTAAATCATGTTGAAAAACAGAAAAAACACTTTTCAAAAACAATCTCCAAATCATGTTGAAAAACAGAAATAAGCACTTTTCAAAAACAAGCTCCAAATCATGTTGAAATACAGAAATAAACACTTTTCCAAAAAAAGCTCTAAATCATGTTGAAAAATAGAAAATACACTTTTCAAAAACAAGCTCCAAATCATGTTGAAATACAGAAATAAGCAATTTTCAAAAACAATCTCCAAATCATGTTGAAATACAGAAATAACCACTTTTCAAAAACAAGCTCCAAATCATGTTGAAATACAGAAATAAACACTTTTCCATAAACAAGCTCTAAATCATGTTTGATGCACTCTGTAAGTTAATTTTATTTCAGTACTGTTTAATCAGGATGATAGGAACACTGTTCACAGTTTTCAGCAAGTTGCAACATTGAAATACAGAAATAAACACTTTTCCAAAAACAAGCTCTAAATCATGTTGAAATACAGAAAAAACTTTTCAAAAACAAGCTCCAAATCATGTTGAAATACAGAAATAAGCACTTTTCAAATACAAGCTCCAAATCATGTTGAATACAGAAATAAAAACTTTTCCATAAACAAGCTCAAAATCATGTTTAATGCACTCTGTAAGTTAATTTTATTTCAGTACTGTATAATCAGGATGATAGTAACACTGTGGACGGTTTTCAGCAAGTTGCAACATTGGAATACAGAAATAAACACTTTTCCAAAAACAAGCTCAAAATCATGTTGAAAAACAGAAATAAACACTTTTCAAAAACAAGCTCCAAATCATGTTGAAATACAGAAATAAACACTTTTCAAAAACAAGCTCCAAATCATGTTGAAATACAGAAATAAACACTTTTCCAAAAAAAGCTCTAAATCATGTTGAAAAACAGAAAATACAATATTCAAAAACAAGCTCCAAATCATGTTGAAATACAGAAATAAGCAATTTTCAAAAACAATCTCCAAATCATGTTGAAATACAGAAATAAACACTTTTCCATAAACAAGCTCTAAATCATGTTTGATGCACTCTGTAAGTTAATTTTATTTCAGTACTGTTTAATCAGGATGATAGTAACACTGTGGACGGTTTTCAGCAAGTTGCAACATTGGAATACAGAAATAAACACTTTTCCAAAAACAAGCTCTAAATCATGTTGAAATACAGAAAAAACACTTTTCAAAAACAAGCTCCAAATCATGTTGAAATACAGAAATAAACACTTTTCCATAAACAAGCTCTAAATCATGTTTGATGCACTCTGTAAGTTAATTTTATTTCAGTACTGTTTAATCAGGATGATAGTAACACTGTGGACGGTTTTCAGCAAGTTGCAACATTGGAATACAGAAATAAACACTTTTCAAAAACAAGCTCCAAATCATGTTAAAATACAGAAATAAGCACTTTTCAAAAACAAGCTCCAAATCATGTTGAAATACAGAAATAAACACTTTTCCATAAACAAGCTCTAAATCATGTTTGATGCACTCTGTAAGTTAATTTTATTTCAGTACTGTTTAATCAGGATGATAGGAACACTGTGGACAGTTTTCAGCAAGTTGCAACATTGAAATACAGAAATAAACACTTTTCCAAAAAACAAGCTCTAAATCATGTTGAAATACAGAAAAAACACTTTTCAACAACAAGCTCCAAATCATGTTGAAATACAGAAATAAGCACTTTTCAAATACAAGCTCCAAATCATGTTGAAATACAGAAATAAACACTTTTCCAAAAAAAGCTCTAAATCATGTTGAAAAACAGAAAATACACTTTTCAAAAACAAGCTCCAAATCATGTTGAAATACAGAAATAAGCACTTTTCAAAAACAATCTCCAAATCATGTTGAAATACAGAAATAAACACTTTTCCATAAACAATCTCTAAATCATGTTTGATGCACTCTCTAGGTTAATTTTATTTCAGTGCTGTTTAATCAGGATGATAGGAACACTGTTCACAGTTTTCAGCAAGTTGCAACATTGAAATACAGAAATAAACACTTTTCCAAAAACAAGCTCTAAATCATGTTGAAATACAGAAAAAACACTTTTCAAAAACAAGCTCCAAATCATGTTGAAATACAGAAATAAGCACTTTTCAAATACAAGCTCCAAATCATGTTGAATACAGAAATAAAAACTTTTCCATAAACAAGCTCTAAATCATGTTTGATGCACTCTGTAAGTTAATTTTATTTCAGTACTGTTTAATCAGGATGATTGTAACACTGTGGACGGTTTTCAGCAAGTTGCAACATTGGAATACAGAAATAAACACTTTTCCAAAAACAAGCTCTAAATCATGTTGAAAAACAGAAAAAACACTTTTCAAAAACAATCTCCAAATCATGTTGAAAAACAGAAATAAGCACTTTTCAAAAACAAGCTCCAAATCATGTTGAAATACAGAAATAAACACTTTTCCAAAAAAAGCTCTAAATCATGTTGAAAAACAGAAAATACACTTTTCAAAAACAAGCTCCAAATCATGTTGAAATACAGAAATAAGCAATTTTCAAAAACAATCTCCAAATCATGTTGAAATACAGAAATAAACACTTTTCCATAAACAATCTCTAAATCATGTTGATGCACTCTGTAAGTTAATTTTATTTCAGTACTGTTTAATCAGGATGACAGTAACACTGTGGATGGTTTTCAGCAAGTTGCAACATTGGAATACAGAAATAAACACTTTTCCAAAAACAAGCTCTAAATCATGTTGAAATACAGAAAAAACACTTTTCAAAAACAAGCTCCAAATCATGTTGAAATACAGAAATAAACACTTTTCCATAAACAAGCTCTAAATCATGTTTGATGCACTCTGTAAGTTAATTTTATTTCAGTACTGTTTAATCAGGATGATAGGAACACTGTTCACAGTTTTCAGCAAGTTGCAACATTGAAATACAGAAATAAACACTTTTCCAAAAAAAGCTCTAAATCATGTTGAAAAACAGAAAATACACTATTCAAAAACAAGCTCCAAATCATGTTGAAATACAGAAATAAGCAATTTTCAAAAACAATCTCCAAATCATGTTGAAATACAGAAATAAACACTTTTCCATAAACAATCTCTAAATCATGTTGATGCACTCTGTAAGTTAATTTTATTTCAGTACTGTTTAATCAGGATGACAGTAACACTGTGGACGGTTTTCAGCAAGTTGCAACATTGGAATACAGAAATAAACACTTTTCCAAAAACAAGCTCTAAATCATGTTGAAATACAGAAAAAACACTTTTCAAAAACAAGCTCCAAATCATGTTGAAATACAGAAATAAACACTTTTCCATAAACAAGCTCTAAATCATGTTTGATGCACTCTGTAAGTTAATTTTATTTCAGTACTGTTTAATCAGGATGATAGTAACACTGTGGACGGTTTTCAGCAAGTTGCAACATTGGAATACAGAAATGAACACTTTTCAAAAACAAGCTCCAAATCATGTTAAAATACAGAAATAAGCACTTTTCAAAAACAAGCTCCAAATCATGTTAAAAGACAGAAATAAGCACTTTTCAAAAACAAGCTCCAAATCATGTTGAAAAACAGAAATAAACACTTTTCCATAAACAAGCTCTAAATCATGTTTGATGCACTCTGTAAGTTAATTTTATTTCTGTACTGTTTAATCAGGATGATAGTAACACTGTGGACGGTTTTCAGCAAGTTGCAACATTGGAATACAGAAATAAACACTTTTCCAAAAACAAGCTCTAAATCATGTTGAAAAACAGAAAAAACACTTTTCAAAAACAAGCTCCAAATCATGTTGAAAAACAGAAATAAGCACTTTTCAAAAACAAGCTCCAAATCATGTTGAAATACAGAAATAAGCACTTTTCCAAAAAAAGCTCTAAATCATGTTGAAAAACAGAAAATACACTTTTCAAAAACAAGCTCTAAATCATGTTTGATGCACTCTGTAAGTTAATTTTATTTCAGTACTGTTTAATCAGGATGATAGTAACACTGTGGACGGTTTTCAGCAAGTTGCAACATTGGAATACAGAAATAAACACTTTTCAAAAACAAGCTCCAAATCATGTTAAAATACAGAAATAACCACTTTTCAAAAACAAGCTCCAAATCATGTTGAAATACAGAAATAAAAACTTTTCCATAAACAAGCTCTAAATCATGTTTGATGCACTCTGTAAGTTAATTTTATTTCAGTACTGTTTAATCAGGATGATTGTAACACTGTGGACGGTTTTCAGCAAGTTGCAACATTGGAATACAGAAATAAACACTTTTCCAAAAACAAGCTCTAAATCATGTTGAAAAACAGAAAAAACACTTTTCAAAAACAATCTCCAAATCATGTTGAAAAACAGAAATAAGCACTTTTCAAAAACAAGCTCCAAATCATGTTGAAATACAGAAATAAACACTTTTCCAAAAAAAGCTCTAAATCATGTTGAAAAACAGAAAAAACACTTTTCAAAAACAAGCTCCAAATCATGTTGAAATACAGAAATAAACACTTTTCCATAAACAAGCTCTAAATCATGTTTGATGCACTCTGTAAGTTAATTTTATTTCAGTACTGTTTAATCAGGATGATAGGAACACTGTTCACAGTTTTCAGCAAGTTGCAACATTGAAATACAGAAATAAACACTTTTCCAAAAAAAGCTCTAAATCATGTTGAAAAACAGAAAATACACTATTCAAAAACAAGCTCCAAATCATGTTGAAATACAGAAATAAGCAATTTTCAAAAACAATCTCCAAATCATGTTGAAATACAGAAATAAACACTTTTCCATAAACAATCTCTAAATCATGTTGATGCACTCTGTAAGTTAATTTTATTTCAGTACTGTTTAATCAGGATGACAGTAACACTGTGGACGGTTTTCAGCAAGTTGCAACATTGGAATACAGAAATAAACACTTTTCCAAAAACAAGCTCTAAATCATGTTGAAATACAGAAAAAACACTTTTCAAAAACAAGCTCCAAATCATGTTGAAATACAGAAATAAACACTTTTCCATAAACAAGCTCTAAATCATGTTTGATGCACTCTGTAAGTTAATTTTATTTCAGTACTGTTTAATCAGGATGATAGTAACACTGTGGACGGTTTTCAGCAAGTTGCAACATTGGAATACAGAAATAAACACTTTTCAAAAACAAGCTCCAAATCATGTTAAAATACAGAAATAAGCACTTTTCAAAAACAAGCTCCAAATCATGTTAAAATACAGAAATAAGCACTTTTCAAAAACAAGCTCCAAATCATGTTGAAAAACAGAAATAAACACTTTTCCATAAACAAGCTCTAAATCATGTTTGATGCACTCTGTAAGTTAATTTTATTTCTGTACTGTTTAATCAGGATGATAGTAACACTGTGGACGGTTTTCAGCAAGTTGCAACATTGGAATACAGAAATAAACACTTTTCCAAAAACAAGCTCTAAATCATGTTGAAAAACAGAAAAAACACTTTTCAAAAACAAGCTCCAAATCATGTTGAAAAACAGAAATAAGCACTTTTCAAAAACAAGCTCCAAATCATGTTGAAATACAGAAATAAGCACTTTTCCAAAAAAAGCTCTAAATCATGTTGAAAAACAGAAAATACACTTTTCAAAAACAAGCTCTAAATCATGTTTGATGCACTCTGTAAGTTAATTTTATTTCAGTACTGTTTAATCAGGATGATAGTAACACTGTGGACGGTTTTCAGCAAGTTGCAACATTGGAATACAGAAATAAACACTTTTCAAAAACAAGCTCCAAATCATGTTAAAATACAGAAATAACCACTTTTCAAAAACAAGCTCCAAATCATGTTGAAATACAGAAATAAAAACTTTTCCATAAACAAGCTCTAAATCATGTTTGATGCACTCTGTAAGTTAATTTTATTTCAGTACTGTTTAATCAGGATGATTGTAACACTGTGGACGGTTTTCAGCAAGTTGCAACATTGGAATACAGAAATAAACACTTTTCCAAAAACAAGCTCTAAATCATGTTGAAAAACAGAAAAAACACTTTTCAAAAACAATCTCCAAATCATGTTGAAAAACAGAAATAAGCACTTTTCAAAAACAAGCTCCAAATCATGTTGAAATACAGAAATAAACACTTTTCCAAAAAAAGCTCTAAATCATGTTGAAAAACAGAAAATACACTTTTCAAAAACAAGCTCCAAATCATGTTGAAATACAGAAATAAGCAATTTTCAAAAACAATCTCCAAATCATGTTGAAATACAGAAATAAACACTTTTCCATAAACAATCTCTAAATCATGTTGATGCACTCTGTAAGTTAATTTTATTTCAGTACTGTTTAATCAGGATGACAGTAACACTGTGGATGGTTTTCAGCAAGTTGCAACATTGGAATACAGAAATAAACACTTTTCCAAAAACAAGCTCTAAATCATGTTGAAATACAGAAAAAACACTTTTCAAAAACAAGCTCCAAATCATGTTGAAATACAGAAATAAACACTTTTCCATAAACAAGCTCTAAATCATGTTTGATGCACTCTGTAAGGTAATTTTATTTCAGTACTGTTTAATCAGGATGATAGGAACACTGTTCACAGTTTTCAGCAAGTTGCAACATTGAAATACAGAAATAAACACTTTTCCAAAAAAAGCTCTAAATCATGTTGAAAAACAGAAAATACACTATTCAAAAACAAGCTCCAAATCATGTTGAAATACAGAAATAAGCAATTTTCAAAAACAATCTCCAAATCATGTTGAAATACAGAAATAAACACTTTTCCATAAACAATCTCTAAATCATGTTGATGCACTCTGTAAGTTAATTTTATTTCAGTACTGTTTAATCAGGATGACAGTAACACTGTGGACGGTTTTCAGCAAGTTGCAACATTGGAATACAGAAATAAACACTTTTCCAAAAACAAGCTCTAAATCATGTTGAAATACAGAAAAAACACTTTTCAAAAACAAGCTCCAAATCATGTTGAAATACAGAAATAAACACTTTTCCATAAACAAGCTCTAAATCATGTTTGATGCACTCTGTAAGTTAATTTTATTTCAGTACTGTTTAATCAGGATGATAGTAACACTGTGGACGGTTTTCAGCAAGTTGCAACATTGGAATACAGAAATAAACACTTTTCAAAAACAAGCTCCAAATCATGTTAAAATACAGAAATAAGCACTTTTCAAAAACAAGCTCCAAATCATGTTAAAATACAGAAATAAGCACTTTTCAAAAACAAGCTCCAAATCATGTTGAAAAACAGAAATAAACACTTTTCCATAAACAAGCTCTAAATCATGTTTGATGCACTCTGTAAGTTAATTTTATTTCTGTACTGTTTAATCAGGATGATAGTAACACTGTGGACGGTTTTCAGCAAGTTGCAACATTGGAATACAGAAATAAACACTTTTCCAAAAACAAGCTCTAAATCATGTTGAAAAACAGAAAAAACACTTTTCAAAAACAAGCTCCAAATCATGTTGAAAAACAGAAATAAGCACTTTTCAAAAACAAGCTCCAAATCATGTTGAAATACAGAAATAAGCACTTTTCCAAAAAAAGCTCTAAATCATGTTGAAAAACAGAAAATACACTTTTCAAAAACAAGCTCTAAATCATGTTTGATGCACTCTGTAAGTTAATTTTATTTCAGTACTGTTTAATCAGGATGATAGTAACACTGTGGACGGTTTTCAGCAAGTTGCAACATTGGAATACAGAAATAAACACTTTTCAAAAACAAGCTCCAAATCATGTTAAAATACAGAAATAACCACTTTTCAAAAACAAGCTCCAAATCATGTTGAAATACAGAAATAAACACTTTTCCATAAACAAGCTCTAAATCATGTTTGATGCACTCTGTAAGTTAATTTTATTTCAGTACTGTTTAATCAGGATGATAGTAACACTGTGGACGGTTTTCAGCAAGTTGCAACATTGGAATACAGAAATAAACACTTTTCCAAAAACAAGCTCTAAATCATGTTGAAAAACAGAAAAAACACTTTTCAAAAACAAGCTCCAAATCATGTTGAAATACAGAAATAAACACTTTTCCATAAACAAGCTCTAAATCATGTTTGATGCTCTCTGTAAGTTAATTTTATTTCAGTACTGTTTAATCAGGATGATAGGAACACTGTTCACAGTTTTCAGCAAGTTGCAACATTGAAATACAGAAATAAACACTTTTCCAAAAAAAGCTCTAAATCATGTTGAAAAACAGAAAATACACTATTCAAAAACAAGCTCCAAATCATGTTGAAATACAGAAATAAGCAATTTTCAAAAACAATCTCCAAATCATGTTGAAATACAGAAATAAACACTTTTCCATAAACAATCTCTAAATCATGTTGATGCACTCTGTAAGTTAATTTTATTTCAGTACTGTTTAATCAGGATGACAGTAACACTGTGGACGGTTTTCAGCAAGTTGCAACATTGGAATACAGAAATAAACACTTTTCCAAAAACAAGCTCTAAATCATGTTGAAATACAGAAAAAACACTTTTCAAAAACAAGCTCCAAATCATGTTGAAATACAGAAATAAACACTTTTCCATAAACAAGCTCTAAATCATGTTTGATGCACTCTGTAAGTTAATTTTATTTCAGTACTGTTTAATCAGGATGATTGTAACACTGTGGACGGTTTTCAGCAAGTTGCAACATTGGAATACAGAAATAAACACTTTTCCAAAAACAAGCTCTAAATCATGTTGAAAAACAGAAAAAACACTTTTCAAAAACAATCTCCAAATCATGTTGAAAAACAGAAATAAGCACTTTTCAAAAACAAGCTCCAAATCATGTTGAAATACAGAAATAAACACTTTTCCAAAAAAAGCTCTAAATCATGTTGAAAAACAGAAAATACACTTTTCAAAAACAAGCTCCAAATCATGTTGAAATACAGAAATAAGCAATTTTCAAAAACAATCTCCAAATCATGTTGAAATACAGAAATAAACACTTTTCCATAAACAATCTCTAAATCATGTTGATGCACTCTGTAAGTTAATTTTATTTCAGTACTGTTTAATCAGGATGACAGTAACACTGTGGATGGTTTTCAGCAAGTTGCAACATTGGAATACAGAAATAAACACTTTTCCAAAAACAAGCTCTAAATCATGTTGAAATACAGAAAAAACACTTTTCAAAAACAAGCTCCAAATCATGTTGAAATACAGAAATAAACACTTTTCCATAAACAAGCTCTAAATCATGTTTGATGCACTCTGTAAGGTAATTTTATTTCAGTACTGTTTAATCAGGATGATAGGAACACTGTTCACAGTTTTCAGCAAGTTGCAACATTGAAATACAGAAATAAACACTTTTCCAAAAAAAGCTCTAAATCATGTTGAAAAACAGAAAATACACTATTCAAAAACAAGCTCCAAATCATGTTGAAATACAGAAATAAGCAATTTTCAAAAACAATCTCCAAATCATGTTGAAATACAGAAATAAACACTTTTCCATAAACAATCTCTAAATCATGTTGATGCACTCTGTAAGTTAATTTTATTTCAGTACTGTTTAATCAGGATGACAGTAACACTGTGGACGGTTTTCAGCAAGTTGCAACATTGGAATACAGAAATAAACACTTTTCCAAAAACAAGCTCTAAATCATGTTGAAATACAGAAAAAACACTTTTCAAAAACAAGCTCCAAATCATGTTGAAATACAGAAATAAACACTTTTCCATAAACAAGCTCTAAATCATGTTTGATGCACTCTGTAAGTTAATTTTATTTCAGTACTGTTTAATCAGGATGATAGTAACACTGTGGACGGTTTTCAGCAAGTTGCAACATTGGAATACAGAAATAAACACTTTTCAAAAACAAGCTCCAAATCATGTTAAAATACAGAAATAAGCACTTTTCAAAAACAAGCTCCAAATCATGTTAAAATACAGAAATAAGCACTTTTCAAAAACAAGCTCCAAATCATGTTGAAAAACAGAAATAAACACTTTTCCATAAACAAGCTCTAAATCATGTTTGATGCACTCTGTAAGTTAATTTTATTTCTGTACTGTTTAATCAGGATGATAGTAACACTGTGGACGGTTTTCAGCAAGTTGCAACATTGGAATACAGAAATAAACACTTTTCCAAAAACAAGCTCTAAATCATGTTGAAAAACAGAAAAAACACTTTTCAAAAACAAGCTCCAAATCATGTTGAAAAACAGAAATAAGCACTTTTCAAAAACAAGCTCCAAATCATGTTGAAATACAGAAATAAGCACTTTTCCAAAAAAAGCTCTAAATCATGTTGAAAAACAGAAAATACACTTTTCAAAAACAAGCTCTAAATCATGTTTGATGCACTCTGTAAGTTAATTTTATTTCAGTACTGTTTAATCAGGATGATAGTAACACTGTGGACGGTTTTCAGCAAGTTGCAACATTGGAATACAGAAATAAACACTTTTCAAAAACAAGCTCCAAATCATGTTAAAATACAGAAATAACCACTTTTCAAAAACAAGCTCCAAATCATGTTGAAATACAGAAATAAACACTTTTCCATAAACAAGCTCTAAATCATGTTTGATGCACTCTGTAAGTTAATTTTATTTCAGTACTGTTTAATCAGGATGATAGTAACACTGTGGACGGTTTTCAGCAAGTTGCAACATTGGAATACAGAAATAAACACTTTTCCAAAAACAAGCTCTAAATCATGTTGAAAAACAGAAAAAACACTTTTCAAAAACAAGCTCCAAATCATGTTGAAATACAGAAATAAACACTTTTCCATAAACAAGCTCTAAATCATGTTTGATGCACTCTGTAAGTTAATTTTATTTCAGTACTGTTTAATCAGGATGATAGGAACACTGTTCACAGTTTTCAGCAAGTTGCAACATTGAAATACAGAAATAAACACTTTTCCAAAAAAAGCTCTAAATCATGTTGAAAAACAGAAAATACACTATTCAAAAACAAGCTCCAAATCATGTTGAAATACAGAAATAAGCAATTTTCAAAAACAATCTCCAAATCATGTTGAAATACAGAAATAAACACTTTTCCATAAACAATCTCTAAATCATGTTGATGCACTCTGTAAGTTAATTTTATTTCAGTACTGTTTAATCAGGATGACAGTAACACTGTGGACGGTTTTCAGCAAGTTGCAACATTGGAATACAGAAATAAACACTTTTCCAAAAACAAGCTCTAAATCATGTTGAAATACAGAAAAAACACTTTTCAAAAACAAGCTCCAAATCATGTTGAAATACAGAAATAAACACTTTTCCATAAACAAGCTCTAAATCATGTTTGATGCACTCTGTAAGTTAATTTTATTTCAGTACTGTTTAATCAGGATGATAGTAACACTGTGGACGGTTTTCAGCAAGTTGCAACATTGGAATACAGAAATAAACACTTTTCAAAAACAAGCTCCAAATCATGTTAAAATACAGAAATAAGCACTTTTCAAAAACAAGCTCCAAATCATGTTAAAATACAGAAATAAGCACTTTTCAAAAACAAGCTCCAAATCATGTTGAAATACAGAAATAAACACTTTTCCATAAACAAGCTCTAAATCATGTTTGATGCACTCTGTAAGTTAATTTTATTTCTGTACTGTTTAATCAGGATGTTAGTAACACTGTGGACGGTTTTCAGCAAGTTGCAACATTGGAATACAGAAATAAACACTTTTCCAAAAACAAGCTCTAAATCATGTTGAAAAACAGAAAAAACACTTTTCAAAAACAAGCTCCAAATCATGTTGAAAAACAGAAATAAGCACTTTTCAAAAACAAGCTCCAAATCATGTTGAAATACAGAAATAAGCACTTTTCCAAAAAAAGCTCTAAATCATGTTGAAAAACAGAAAATACACTTTTCAAAAACAAGCTCTAAATCATGTTTGATGCACTCTGTAAGTTAATTTTATTTCAGTACTGTTTAATCAGGATGATAGTAACACTGTGGACGGTTTTCAGCAAGTTGCAACATTGGAATACAGAAATAAACACTTTTCAAAAACAAGCTCCAAATCATGTTAAAATACAGAAATAACCACTTTTCAAAAACAAGCTCCAAATCATGTTGAAATACAGAAATAAACACTTTTCCATAAACAAGCTCTAAATCATGTTTGATGCACTCTGTAAGTTAATTTTATTTCAGTACTGTTTAATCAGGATGATAGTAACACTGTGGACGGTTTTCAGCAAGTTGCAACATTGGAATACAGAAATAAACACTTTTCCAAAAACAAGCTCTAAATCATGTTGAAATACAGAAAAAACACTTTTCAACAACAAGCTCCAAATCATGTTGAAATACAGAAATAAACACTTTTCAAAAACAAGCTCCAAATCATGTTGAAATACAGAAATAAACACTTTTCCATAAACAAGCTCTAAATCATGTTTGATGCACTCTGTAAGTTAATTTTATTTCAGTACTGTTTAATCAGGATGATAGTAACACTGTGGACGGTTTTCAGCAAGTTGCAACATTGGAATACAGAAATAAACACTTTTCAAAAACAAGCTCTAAATCATGTTAAAATACAGAAATAACCACTTTTCAAAAACAAGCTCCAAATCATGTTGAAATACAGAAATAAACACTTTTCCATAAACAAGCTCTAAATCATGTTTGATGCACTCTGTAAGTTAATTTTATTTCAGTACTGTTTAATCAGGATGATAGTAACACTGTGGACGGTTTTCAGCAAGTTGCAACATTGGAATACAGAAATAAACACTTTTCCAAAAACAAGCTCTAAATCATGTTGAAAAACAGAAAAAACACTTTTCAAAAACAAGCTCCAAATCATGTTGAAATACAGAAATAAACACTTTTCCATAAACAAGCTCTAAATCATGTTTGATGCACTCTGTAAGTTAATTTTATTTCAGTACTGTTTAATCAGGATGATAGGAACACTGGTCACAGTTTTCAGCAAGTTGCAACATTGAAATACAGAAATAAACACTTTTCCAAAAACAAGCTCTAAATCATGTTGAAATACAGAAAAAACACTTTTCAAAAACAAGCTCCAAATCATGTTGAAATACAGAAATAAGCACTTTTCAAATACAAGCTCCAAATCATGTTGAATACAGAAATAAAAACTTTTCCATAAACAAGCTCTAAATCATGTTTGATGCACTCTGTAAGTTAATTTTATTTCAGTACTGTTTAATCAGGATGATAGTAACACTGTGGACGGTTTTCAGCAAGTTGCAACATTGGAATACAGAAATAAACACTTTTCCAAAAACAAGCTCAAAATCATGTTGAAAAACAGAAATAAACACTTTTCAAAAACAAGCTCCAAATCATGTTGAAATACAGAAATAAACACTTTTCAAAAACAAGCTCCAAATCATGTTTAAATACAGAAATAAACACTTTTCCAAAAAAAGCTCTAAATCATGTTGAAAAACAGAAAATACACTATTCAAAAACAAGCTCCAAATCATGTTGAAATACAGAAATAAGCAATTTTCAAAAACAATCTCCAAATCATGTTGAAATACAGAAATAAACACTTTTCCATAAACAATCTCTAAATCATGTTGATGCACTCTGTAAGTTAATTTTATTTCAGTACTGTTTAATCAGGATGACAGTAACACTGTGGACGGTTTTCAGCAAGTTGCAACATTGGAATACAGAAATAAACACTTTTCCAAAAACAAGCTCTAAATCATGTTGAAATACAGAAAAAACACTTTTCAAAAACAAGCTCCAAATCATGTTGAAATACAGAAATAAACACTTTTCCATAAACAAGCTCTAAATCATGTTTGATGCACTCTGTAAGTTAATTTTATTTCAGTACTGTTTAATCAGGATGATAGTAACACTGTGGACGGTTTTCAGCAAGTTGCAACATTGGAATACAGAAATAAACACTTTTCAAAAACAAGCTCCAAATCATGTTAAAATACAGAAATAAGCACTTTTCAAAAACAAGCTCCAAATCATGTTAAAATACAGAAATAAGCACTTTTCAAAAACAAGCTCCAAATCATGTTGAAATACAGAAATAAACACTTTTCCATAAACAAGCTCTAAATCATGTTTGATGCACTCTGTAAGTTAATTTTATTTCTGTACTGTTTAATCAGGATGATAGTAACACTGTGGACGGTTTTCAGCAAGTTGCAACATTGGAATACAGAAATAAACACTTTTCCAAAAACAAGCTCTAAATCATGTTGAAAAACAGAAAAAACACTTTTCAAAAACAAGCTCCAAATCATGTTGAAAAACGGAAATAAGCACTTTTCAAAAACAAGCTCCAAATCATGTTGAAATACAGAAATAAGCACTTTACCAAAAAAAGCTCCAAATCATGTTGAAAAACAGAAAATACACTTTTCAAAAACAAGCTCCAAATCATGTTGAAATACAGAAATAAGCACTTTTCAAAAACAATCTCCAAATCATGTTGAAATACAGAAATAAACACTTTTCCATAAACAAGCTCTAAATCATGTTTGATGCACTCTGTAAGTTAATTTTATTTCAGTACTGTTTAATCAGGATGATAGTAACACTGTGGACGGTTTTCAGCAAGTTGCAACATTGGAATACAGAAATAAACACTTTTCCAAAAACAAGCTCTAAATCATGTTGAAAAACAGAAAAAACACTTTTCAAAAACAAGCTCCAAATCATGTTGAAAAACAGAAATAAGCACTTTTCAAAAACAAGCTCCAAATCATGTTGAAATACAGAAATAAACACTTTTCCAAAAAAAGCTTAAATCATGTTGAAAAACAGAAAATACACTTTTCAAAAACAAGCTCCAAATCATGTTGAAATACAGAAATAAACACTTTTCCATAAAAAATCTCTAAATCATGTTGATGCACTCTGTAAGTTAATTTTATTTCAGTACTGTTTAATCAGGATGATAGTAACACTGTGGACGGTTTTCAGCAAGTTGCAACATTGGAATACAGAAATAAACACTTTTCCAAAAACAAGCTCTAAATCATGTTGAAATACAGCAAAAACACTTTTCAAAAACAAGCTCCAAATCATGTTAAAATACAGAAATAAGCACTTTTCAAATACAAGCTCCAAATCATGTTGAATACAGAAATAAAAACTTTTCCATAAACAAGCTCTAAATCATGTTTGATGCACTCTGTAAGTTAATTTTATTTCAGTACTGTTTAATCAGGATGATAGTAACACTGTGGACGGTTTTCAGCAAGTTGCAACATTGGAATACAGAAATAAACACTTTTCCAAAAACAAGCTCAAAATCATGTTGAAAAACAGAAATAAACACTTTTCAAAAACAAGCTCCAAATCATGTTGAAATACAGAAATAAACACTTTTCAAAAACAAGCTCCAAATCATGTTGAAATACAGAAATAAACACTTTTCCATGAACAAGCTCTAAATCATGTTTGATGCACTCTGTAAGTTAATTTTATTTCAGTACTGTTTAATCAGGATGATAGTAACACTGTGGACGGTTTTCAGCAAGTTGCAACATTGGAATACAGAAATAAACACTTTTCCAAAAACAAGCTCTAAATCATGTTGAAATACAGAAATAAGCACTTTTCAAATACAAGCTCCAAATCATGTTGAATACAGAAATAAAAACTTTTCCATAAACAAGCTCTAAATCATGTTTGATGCACTCTGTAAGTTAATTTTATTTCAGTACTGTTTAATCAGGATGATAGTAACACTGTGGACGGTTTTCAGCAAGTTGCAACATTGGAATACAGAAATAAACACTTTTCCAAAAACAAGCTCAAAATCATGTTGAAAAACAGAAATAAACACTTTTCAAAAACAAGCTCCAAATCATGTTGAAATACAGAAATAAACACTTTTCAAAAACAAGCTCCAAATCATGTTGAAATACAGAAATAAACACTTTTCCGTGAACAAGCTCTAAATCATGTTTGATGCACTCTGCAAGTTAATTTTATTTCAGTACTGTTTAATCAGGATGATAGTAACACTGTGGACGGTTTTCAGCAAGTTGCAACATTGGAATACAGAAATAAACACTTTTCCAAAACAAGCTCTAAATCATGTTGAAAAACAGAAATAAACACTTTTCAAAAACAAGCTCCAAATCATGTTAAAATACAGAAATACGCACTTTTCAAAAACAAGCTCCAAATCATATTGAAATACAGAAATAAACACTTTTCCATAAACAAGCTCTAAATCATGTTTGATGCACTCTGTAATTTAATTTTATTTCAGTACTGTTTAATCAGGATGATTGTAACACTGTGGACGGTTTTCAGCAAGTTGCAACATTGGAATACAGAAATAAATACTTTTCCAAAAACAAGCTCTAAATCATGTTGAAAAACAGAAATAAACACTTTTCAAAAACAAGCTCAAAATCATGTTAAAATACAGAAATGAGCACTTTTCAAAAACAAGCTCTAAATCATGTTAAAATACAGAAATAAGCACTTTTCAAAAACAAGCTCTAAATCATGTTGAAATACAAAAATAAACACTTTTCCATAAACAAGCTCTAAATCATGTTTGATGCTCTCTGTAAGTTAATTTTATTTCAGTACTGTTTAATCAGGATGATAGTAACACTGTGGACGGTTTTCAGCAAGTTGCAACATTGGAATACAGAAATAAACACTTTTCCAAAAACAAGCTCTAAATCATGTTGAAAAACAGAAAAAACACTTTTCAAAAACAAGCTCCAAATCATGTTGAAAAACAGAAATAAGCACTTTTCAAAAACAAGCTCCAAATCATGTTGAAATACAGAAATAAACACTTTTCCAAAAAAAGCTCTAAATCATGTTGAAAAACAGAAAATACACTTTTCAAAAACAAGCTCCAAATCATGTTGAAATACAGAAATAAGCACTTTTCAAAAACAATCCCTAAATCATGTTGAAATACAGAAATAAACACTTTTCCATAAACAATCTCTAAATCATGTTTTATGCACTCTGTTAGTTAATTTTATTTCAGTACTGTTTAATCAGGATGATAGGAACACTGTTCACAGTTTTCAGCAAGTTGCAACATTGAAATACAGAAATAAACACTTTTCCAAAAACAAGCTCTAAATCATGTTGAAATACAGAAAAAACACTTTTCAAAAACAAGCTCCAAATCATGTTGAAATACAGAAATAAGCACTTTTCAAATACAAGCTCCAAATCATGTTGAATACAGAAATAAAAACTTTTCCATAAACAAGCTCTAAATCATGTTTGATGCACTCTGTAAGTTAATTTTATTTCAGTACTGTTTAATCAGGATGATTGTAACACTGTGGACGGTTTTCAGCAAGTTGCAACATTGGAATACAGAAATAAACACTTTTCCAAAAACAAGCTCTAAATCATGTTGAAAAACAGAAAAAACACTTTTCAAAAACAATCTCCAAATCATGTTGAAAAACAGAAATAAGCACTTTTCAAAAACAAGCTCCAAATCATGTTGAAATACAGAAATAAACACTTTTCCAAAAAAAGCTCTAAATCATGTTGAAAAACAGAAAATACACTTTTCAAAAACAAGCTCCAAATCATGTTGAAATACAGAAATAAGCAATTTTCAAAAACAATCTCCAAATCATGTTGAAATACAGAAATAAACACTTTTCCATAAACAATCTCTAAATCATGTTGATGCACTCTGTAAGTTAATTTTATTTCAGTACTGTTTAACCTGTTGAGGATGGGGGCGCTGTTGAGACTATTTATGCTAATTGGGTAATTTTTGAAACGGCTTCCCACAAAATCCTTGATCGTACAATATGCATATTATTATTATTATTGGATAGAAAACAGTCTATAGTTTCTATAGGAGTTGAAATTTTGTCTCTAAGTGGAACAGAGCCCATTCTACAGCAATTTCCCTGACATGGATTCAGATTTCAGAAATGTTGGCCACTGTTCTGAAGTCAGTTAAAAGGGCACTGATATTGCTATGACTGTACGGACACTTCTTACGTCTTCCCCTGGATGCCTTTACGTGATGACGATTCCAATGGGGTCGATTGCGCGTTCACAGGCCCTATAAATCAAAAAACCCTGTAGCTAGCAAGTCTTTTCTTGGTGCGTCACCCGCGTGGAGGACACCGACCCTCTCCTGTTCCAAGCGTTAGTTTAGCCTGTTATATTTCTCCGGTCATCTTTTCACTCGTTATAGGAGTTAAAAACATCATAAGGTAGTTAATTTAAAGCGTTTTATAGCAATTTATATCCGTTTAGTGCGATTTTGGGACATTTATTTCTTTAACGCTGTGAATAGGTGGGCACGCTTTCAGTTCATCCCGAACGCAGTTGGCATTTCCACATGGCAAGAGGACAGCTTTCCACCAAAAGACGATTACTCCCAAGAAAGGATCCTTTGCCCAAGATACTGATGGAAGAACAGCTCAAGGTAGGACATTTTTATTATGATAAATCGTGTTTCTGTCGAAACATTTTAGTGGCTTAGGACGCCATGTTTTTTGACGTAGCTTCGCTTGGCGCAAACTGTATTGAAAAGTAAGGATAAATTAAAAAATGTAATTCCGCAATTGTATTAAGAATTAAATTGTCTATCAATCCCTGTCCACCCTATATTTTTTAGTCACGTTTATGAGTATTTATGTATAAGAGTAGATCACTGTCTAAGTGGCGCAAGGACATTTTCTGACCAGCTTGTCTACATTTCACATTGTCTAACCATGATTTTGGTGGCTAAATATAAACATTTTCGATCAAACTGTATATGCATGTTGTAATGTGATGTTACAGGAGTGTCATCGGAAGAATTCTGAGAAGGTTAGTGAAAAAATTAATATCTTTTGGCGATGTGTACTTTTATCGCTCACTTTGGCTAGAATCAATGCTGGGCTGCTATGTGCTATGTGCTATGCTAATATAACGATTTATTGTGTTTTCGCTGTAAGACACTTAGAAAATCTGAAATATTGTCTGTATTCACAGGATCTGTGTCTTTCGATTCGTGTATGCTGTGTATTTTTACGAAATATTTGATGATTAGTAAGTAGGTAAACACGTTGCTCTAAGTAGTTTTTCTATTCCATTTGTGACGGTGGGTGCAATTGTAACCTATGCCATCTACCTGAAATATGCACTTTTTTCTAACAAAACCTATCCCATACCATAAATATGTTATCAGACTGTCATCTAATGAGTTTTTTTGTTGGTTAGGGGCTATAAATATCTTAGTTTAGCCGAATTGGTGATGGCTACTGGTGTTGGTGGACAAATAAAAGATGGTGGATTATGCTAATGTGTTTTTAGGTAATAGATGTACATCTTTACATATTGTGTCTTCCCTGTAAAACATTTTAAAAATCGGACATGTTGACTGGATTCACAAGATCTGTGTCTTTCATTAGCTGTATTGGACTTTAATGTGTGAAAGTTAAATATTTTAAAAAAATATTTTTTTGGAATTTCGCGGCACTGGTTTTTCAGTGGGGGGGGGTGTGCCGCTAGCGCCACGCTGATCCTAGACAGGTTAATCAGGATGACAGTAACACTGTGGACGGTTTTCACCAAGTTGCAACATTGAAATACAGAAATAAGCACTTTTCAAAAACAAGCTCCAAATCATGTTGAAATACAGAAATAAGCACTTTTCAAATACAAGCTCCAAATCATGTTGAATACAGAAATAAAAACTTTTCCATAAACAAGCTCTAAATCATGTTTGATGCACTCTGTAAGTTAATTTTATTTCAGTACTGTTTAATCAGGATGATAGTAACACTGTGGACGGTTTTCAGCAAGTTGCAACATTGGAATACAGAAATAAACACTTTTCCAAAAACAAGCTCAAAATCATGTTGAAAAACAGAAATAAACACTTTTCAAAAACAAGCTCCAAATCATGTTGAAATACAGAAATAAACACTTTTCAAAAACAAGCTCCAAATCATGTTGAAATACAGAAATAAACACTTTTCCAAAAAAAGCTCTAAATCATGTTGAAAAACAGAAAATACACTATTCAAAAACAAGCTCCAAATCATGTTGAAATACAGAAATAAGCAATTTTCAAAAACAATCTCCAAATCATGTTGAAATACAGAAATAAACACTTTTCCATAAACAATCTCTAAATCATGTTGATGCACTCTGTAAGTTAATTTTATTTCAGTACTGTTTAATCAGGATGACAGTAACACTGTGGACGGTTTTCACCAAGTTGCAACATTGGAATACAGAAATAAACACTTTTCAAAAACAAGCTCCAAATCATGTTAAAATACAGAAATAACCACTTTTCAAAAACAAGCTCCAAATCATGTTGAAATACAGAAATAAACACTTTTCCATAAACAAGCTCTAAATTATGTTTGATGCACTCTGTAAGTTAATTTTATTTCAGTACTGTTTAATCAGGATGATTGTAACACTGTGGACGGTTTTCAGCAAGTTGCAACATTGGAATACAGAAATAAACACTTTTCCAAAAACAAGCTCTAAATCATGTTGAAAAACAGAAAAAACACTTTTCAAAAACAATCTCCAAATCATGTTGAAAAACAGAAATAAGCACTTTTCAAAAACAAGCTCCAAATCATGTTGAAATACAGAAATAAACACTTTTCCAAAAAAAGCTCTAAATCATGTTGAAAAACAGAAAATACACTTTTCAAAAACAAGCTCCAAATCATGTTGAAATACAGAAATAAGCAATTTTCAAAAACAATCTCCAAATCATGTTGAAATACAGAAATAAACACTTTTCCATAAACAATCTCTAAATCATGTTGATGCACTCTGTAAGTTAATTTTATTTCAGTACTGTTTAACCTGTTGAGGATGGGGGCGCTGTTGAGACTATTTATGCTAATTGGGTAATTTTTGAAACGGCTTCCCACAAAATCCTTGATCTTACAATATGCATATTATTATTATTATTGGATAGAAAACAGTCTATAGTTTCTATAGGAGTTGAAATTTTGTCTCTAAGTGGAACAGAGCCCATTCTACAGCAATTTCCCTGACATGGATTCAGATTTCAGAAATGTTGGCCACTGTTCTGAAGTCAGTTAAAAGGGCACTGATATTGCTATGACTGTACGGACACTTCTTACGTCTTCCCCTGGATGCCTTTACGTGATGACGATTCCAATGGGGTCGATTGCGCGTTCACAGGCCCTATAAATCAAAAAACCCTGTAGCTAGCAAGTCTTTTCTTGGTGCGTCACGCGCGTGGAGGACACCGACCCTCTCCTGTTCCAAGCGTTAGTTTAGCCTGTTATATTTCTCCGGTCATCTTTTCACTCGTTATAGGAGTTAAAAACATCATAAGGTAGTTAATTTAAAGCGTTTTATAGCAATTTATATCCGTTTAGTGCGATTTTGGGACATTTATTTCTTTAACGCTGTGAATAGGTGGGCACGCTTTCAGTTCATCCCGAACGCAGTTGGCATTTCCACATGGCAAGAGGACAGCTTTCCACCAAAAGACGATTACTCCCAAGAAAGGATCCTTTGCCCAAGATACTGATGGAAGAACAGCTCAAGGTAGGACATTTTTATTATGATAAATCGTGTTTCTGTCGAAACATTTTAGTGGCTTAGGACGCCATGTTTTTTGACGTAGCTTCGCTTGGCGCAAACTGTATTGAAAAGTAAGGATAAATTAAAAAATGTAATTCCGCAATTGTATTAAGAATTAAATTGTCTATCAATCCCTGTCCACCCTATATTTTTTAGTCACGTTTATGAGTATTTATGTATAAGAGTAGATCACTGTCTAAGTGGCGCAAGGACATTTTCTGACCAGCTTGTCTACATTTCACATTGTCTAACCATGATTTTGGTGGCTAAATATAAACATTTTCGATCAAACTGTATATGCATGTTGTAATGTGATGTTACAGGAGTGTCATCGGAAGAATTCTGAGAAGGTTAGTGAAAAAATTAATATCTTTTGGCGATGTGTACTTTTATCGCTCACTTTGGCTAGAATCAATGCTGGGCTGCTATGTGCTATGTGCTATGCTAATATAACGATTTATTGTGTTTTCGCTGTAAGACACTTAGAAAATCTGAAATATTGTCTGTATTCACAGGATCTGTGTCTTTCGATTCGTGTATGCTGTGTATTTTTACGAAATATTTGATGATTAGTAAGTAGGTAAACACGTTGCTCTAAGTAGTTTTTCTATTCCATTTGTGACGGTGGGTGCAATTGTAACCTATGCCATCTACCTGAAATATGCACTTTTTTCTAACAAAACCTATCCCATACCATAAATATGTTATCAGACTGTCATCTAATGAGTTTTTTTGTTGGTTAGGGGCTATAAATATCTTAGTTTAGCCGAATTGGTGATGGCTACTGGTGTTGGTGGACAAATAAAAGATGGTGGATTATGCTAATGTGTTTTTAGGTAATAGATGTACATCTTTACATATTGTGTCTTCCCTGTAAAACATTTTAAAAATCGGACATGTTGACTGGATTCACAAGATCTGTGTCTTTCATTAGCTGTATTGGACTTTAATGTGTGAAAGTTAAATATTTTAAAAAAATATTTTTTTTGAATTTCGCGGCACTGGTTTTTCAGTGGGGGGGGGTGTGCCGCTAGCGCCACGCTGATCCTAGACAGGTTAATCAGGATGACAGTAACACTGTGGACGGTTTTCACCAAGTTGCAACATTGGAATACAGAAATAAACACTTTTCAAAAACAAGCTCCAAATCATGTTAAAATACAGAAATAACCACTTTTCAAAAACAAGCTCCAAATCATGTTGAAATACAGAAATAAACACTTTTCCATAAACAAGCTCTAAATCATGTTTGATGCACTCTGTAAGTTAATTTTATTTCAGTACTGTTTAATCAGGATGATAGGAACACTGTTCACAGTTTTCAGGAAGTTGCAACATTGAAATACAGAAATAAACACTTTTCCAAAAACAAGCTCTAAATCATGTTGAAATACAGAAATAAGCACTTTTCAAAAACAAGCTCCAAATCATGTTGAAATACAGAAATAAGCACTTTTCAAATACAAGCTCCAAATCATGTTGAATACAGAAATAAAAACTTTTCCATAAACAAGCTCTAAATCATGTTTGATGCACTCTGTAAGTTAATTTTATTTCAGTACTGTTTAATCAGGATGATAGTAACACTGTGGACGGTTTTCAGCAAGTTGCAACATTGGAATACAGAAATAAACACTTTTCCAAAAACAAGCTCAAAATCATGTTGAAAAACAGAAATAAACACTTTTCAAAAACAAGCTCCAAATCATGTTGAAATACAGAAATAAACACTTTTCAAAAACAAGCTCCAAATCATGTTGAAATACAGAAATAAACACTTTTCCAAAAAAAGCTCTAAATCATGTTGAAAAACAGAAAATACACTATTCAAAAACAAGCTCCAAATCATGTTGAAATACAGAAATAAGCAATTTTCAAAAACAATCTCCAAATCATGTTGAAATACAGAAATAAACACTTTTCCATAAACAATCTCTAAATCATGTTGATGCACTCTGTAAGTTAATTTTATTTCAGTACTGTTTAATCAGGATGACAGTAACACTGTGGACGGTTTTCACCAAGTTGCAACATTGGAATACAGAAATAAACACTTTTCAAAAACAAGCTCCAAATCATGTTAAAATACAGAAATAACCACTTTTCAAAAACAAGCTCCAAATCATGTTGAAATACAGAAATAAACACTTTTCCATAAACAAGCTCTAAATTATGTTTGATGCACTCTGTAAGTTAATTTTATTTCAGTACTGTTTAATCAGGATGATAGGAACACTGTTCACAGTTTTCAGCAAGTTGCAACATTGAAATACAGAAATAAACACTTTTCCAAAAACAAGCTCTAAATCATGTTGAAATACAGAAAAAACTTTTCAAAAACAAGCTCCAAATCATGTTGAAATACAGAAATAAGCACTTTTCAAATACAAGCTCCAAATCATGTTGAATACAGAAATAAAAACTTTTCCATAAACAAGCTCTAAATCATGTTTGATGCACTCTGTAAGTTAATTTTATTTCAGTACTGTTTAATCAGGATGATAGTAACACTGTGGACGGTTTTCAGCAAGTTGCAACATTGGAATACAGAAATAAACACTTTTCCAAAAACAAGCTCAAAATCATGTTGAAAAACAGAAATAAACACTTTTCAAAAACAAGCTCCAAATCATGTTGAAATACAGAAATAAACACTTTTCAAAAACAAGCTCCAAATCATGTTGAAATACAGAAATAAACACTTTTCCATAAACAATCTCTAAATCATGTTGATGCACTCTGTAAGTTAATTTTATTTCAGTACTGTTTAATCAGGATGACAGTAACACTGTGGACGGTTTTCACCAAGTTGCAACATTGGAATACAGAAATAAACACTTTTCAAAAACAAGCTCCAAATCATGTTAAAATACAGAAATAACCACTTTTCAAAAACAAGCTCCAAATCATGTTGAAATACAGAAATAAACACTTTTCCATAAACAAGCTCTAAATCATGTTTGATGCACTCTGTAAGTTAATTTTATTTCAGTACTGTTTAATCAGGATGATAGGAACACTGTTCACAGTTTTCAGCAAGTTGCAACATTGAAATACAGAAATAAACACTTTTCCAAAAACAGGCTCTAAATCATGTTGAAATACAGAAAAAACTTTTCAAAAACAAGCTCCAAATCATGTTGAAATACAGAAATAAGCACTTTTCAAATACAAGCTCCAAATCATGTTGAATACAGAAATAAAAACTTTTCCATAAACAAGCTCTAAATCATGTTTGATGCACTCTGTAAGTTAATTTTATTTCAGTACTGTTTAATCAGGATGATAGTAACACTGTGGACGGTTTTCAGCAAGTTGCAACATTGGAATACAGAAATAAACACTTTTCCAAAAACAAGCTCTAAATCATGTTGAAATACAGAAAAAACACTTTTCAAAAACAAGCTCCAAATCATGTTGAAATACAGAAATAAACACTTTTCCATAAACAAGCTCTAAATCATGTTTGATGCACTCTGTAAGTTAATTTTATTTCAGTACTGTTTAATCAGGATGATAGTAACACTGTGGACGGTTTTCAGCAAGTTGCAACATTGGAATACAGAAATAAACACTTTTCAAAAACAAGCTCCAAATCATGTTAAAATACAGAAATAAGCACTTTTCAAAAACAAGCTCCAAATCATGTTGAAATACAGAAATAAACACTTTTCCATAAACAAGCTCTAAATCATGTTTGATGCACTCTGTAAGTTAATTTTATTTCAGTAGTGTTTAATCAGGATGATAGGAACACTGTGGACAGTTTTCAGCAAGTTGCAACATTGAAATACAGAAATAAACACTTTTCCAAAAAACAAGCTCTAAATCATGTTGAAATACAGAAAAAACACTTTTCAACAACAAGCTCCAAATCATGTTGAAATACAGAAATAAGCACTTTTCAAATACAAGCTCCAAATCATGTTGAAATACAGAAATAAACACTTTTCCAAAAAAAGCTCTAAATCATGTTGAAAAACAGAAAATACACTTTTCAAAAACAAGCTCCAAATCATGTTGAAATACAGAAATAAGCACTTTTCAAAAACAATCTCCAAATCATGTTGAAATACAGAAATAAACACTTTTCCATAAACAAGCTCTAAATCATGTTTGATGCACTCTCTAGGTTAATTTTATTTCAGTGCTGTTTAATCAGGATGATAGGAACACTGTTCACAGTTTTCAGCAAGTTGCAACATTGAAATACAGAAATAAACACTTTTCCAAAAACAAGCTCTAAATCATGTTGAAATACAGAAAAAACACTTTTCAAAAACAAGCTCCAAATCATGTTGAAATACAGAAATAAGCACTTTTCAAATACAAGCTCCAAATCATGTTGAATACAGAAATAAAAACTTTTCCATAAACAAGCTCTAAATCATGTTTGATGCACTCTGTAAGTTAATTTTATTTCAGTACTGTTTAATCAGGATGATTGTAACACTGTGGACGGTTTTCAGCAAGTTGCAACATTGGAATACAGAAATGAACACTTTTCCAAAAACAAGCTCTAAATCATGTTGAAAAACAGAAAAAACACTTTTCAAAAACAATCTCCAACTCATGTTGAAAAACAGAAATAAGCACTTTTCAAAAACAAGCTCCAAATCATGTTGAAATACAGAAATAAACACTTTTCCAAAAAAAGCTCTAAATCATGTTGAAAAACAGAAAATACACTTTTCAAAAACAAGCTCCAAATCATGTTGAAATACAGAAATAAGCAATTTTCAAAAACAATCTCCAAATCATGTTGAAATACAGAAATAACCACTTTTCAAAAACAAGCTCCAAATCATGTTGAAATACAGAAATAAACACTTTTCCATAAACAAGCTCTAAATCATGTTTGATGCACTCTGTAAGTTAATTTTATTTCAGTACTGTTTAATCAGGATGATAGGAACACTGTTCACAGTTTTCAGCAAGTTGCAACATTGAAATACAGAAATAAACACTTTTCCAAAAACAAGCTCTAAATCATGTTGAAATACAGAAAAAACTTTTCAAAAACAAGCTCCAAATCATGTTGAAATACAGAAATAAGCACTTTTCAAATACAAGCTCCAAATCATGTTGAATACAGAAATAAAAACTTTTCCATAAACAAGCTCAAAATCATGTTTAATGCACTCTGTAAGTTAATTTTATTTCAGTACTGTATAATCAGGATGATAGTAACACTGTGGACGGTTTTCAGCAAGTTGCAACATTGGAATACAGAAATAAACACTTTTCCAAAAACAAGCTCAAAATCATGTTGAAAAACAGAAATAAACACTTTTCAAAAACAAGCTCCAAATCATGTTGAAATACAGAAATAAACACTTTTCAAAAACAAGCTCCAAATCATGTTGAAATACAGAAATAAACACTTTTCCAAAAAAAGCTCTAAATCATGTTGAAAAACAGAAAATACAATATTCAAAAACAAGCTCCAAATCATGTTGAAATACAGAAATAAGCAATTTTCAAAAACAATCTCCAAATCATGTTGAAATACAGAAATAAACACTTTTCCATAAACAAGCTCTAAATCATGTTTGATGCACTCTGTAAGTTAATTTTATTTCAGTACTGTTTAATCAGGATGATAGTAACACTGTGGACGGTTTTCAGCAAGTTGCAACATTGGAATACAGAAATAAACACTTTTCCAAAAACAAGCTCTAAATCATGTTGAAATACAGAAAAAACACTTTTCAAAAACAAGCTCCAAATCATGTTGAAATACAGAAATAAACACTTTTCCATAAACAAGCTCTAAATCATGTTTGATGCACTCTGTAAGTTAATTTTATTTCAGTACTGTTTAATCAGGATGATAGTAACACTGTGGACGGTTTTCAGCAAGTTGCAACATTGGAATACAGAAATAAACACTTTTCAAAAACAAGCTCCAAATCATGTTAAAATACAGAAATAAGCACTTTTCAAAAACAAGCTCCAAATCATGTTGAAATACAGAAATAAACACTTTTCCATAAACAAGCTCTAAATCATGTTTGATGCACTCTGTAAGTTAATTTTATTTCAGTACTGTTTAATCAGGATGATAGGAACACTGTGGACAGTTTTCAGCAAGTTGCAACATTGAAATACAGAAATAAACACTTTTCCAAAAAACAAGCTCTAAATCATGTTGAAATACAGAAAAAACACTTTTCAACAACAAGCTCCAAATCATGTTGAAATACAGAAATAAGCACTTTTCAAATACAAGCTCCAAATCATGTTGAAATACAGAAATAAACACTTTTCCAAAAAAAGCTCTAAATCATGTTGAAAAACAGAAAATACACTTTTCAAAAACAAGCTCCAAATCATGTTGAAATACAGAAATAAGCACTTTTCAAAAACAATCTCCAAATCATGTTGAAATACAGAAATAAACACTTTTCCATAAACAATCTCTAAATCATGTTTGATGCACTCTCTAGGTTAATTTTATTTCAGTGCTGTTTAATCAGGATGATAGGAACACTGTTCACAGTTTTCAGCAAGTTGCAACATTGAAATACAGAAATAAACACTTTTCCAAAAACAAGCTCTAAATCATGTTGAAATACAGAAAAAACACTTTTCAAAAACAAGCTCCAAATCATGTTGAAATACAGAAATAAGCACTTTTCAAATACAAGCTCCAAATCATGTTGAATACAGAAATAAAAACTTTTCCATAAACAAGCTCTAAATCATGTTTGATGCACTCTGTAAGTTAATTTTATTTCAGTACTGTTTAATCAGGATGATTGTAACACTGTGGACGGTTTTCAGCAAGTTGCAACATTGGAATACAGAAATAAACACTTTTCCAAAAACAAGCTCTAAATCATGTTGAAAAACAGAAAAAACACTTTTCAAAAACAATCTCCAAATCATGTTGAAAAACAGAAATAAGCACTTTTCAAAAACAAGCTCCAAATCATGTTGAAATACAGAAATAAACACTTTTCCAAAAAAAGCTCTAAATCATGTTGAAAAACAGAAAATACACTTTTCAAAAACAAGCTCCAAATCATGTTGAAATACAGAAATAAGCAATTTTCAAAAACAATCTCCAAATCATGTTGAAATACAGAAATAAACACTTTTCCATAAACAATCTCTAAATCATGTTGATGCACTCTGTAAGTTAATTTTATTTCAGTACTGTTTAATCAGGATGACAGTAACACTGTGGACGGTTTTCAGCAAGTTGCAACATTGGAATACAGAAATAAACACTTTTCCAAAAACAAGCTCTAAATCATGTTGAAATACAGAAAAAACACTTTTCAAAAACAAGCTCCAAATCATGTTGAAATACAGAAATAAACACTTTTCCATAAACAAGCTCTAAATCATGTTTGATGCACTCTGTAAGTTAATTTTATTTCAGTACTGTTTAATCAGGATGATAGGAACACTGTGGACGGTTTTCAGCAAGTTGCAACATTGGAATACAGAAATAAACACTTTTCCAAAAACAAGCTCCAAATCATGTTGAAATACAGAAATAAGCACTTTTCAAAAACAAGCTCCAAATCATGTTAAAATACAGAAATAAGCACTTTTCAAAAACAAGCTCCAAATCATGTTGAAATACAGAAATAAACACTTTTCCATAAACAAGCTCTAAATCATGTTGAAATACAGAAAAAACTTTTCAAAAACAAGCTCCAAATCATGTTGAAATACAGAAATAAGCACTTTTCAAATACAAGCTCCAAATCATGTTGAATACAGAAATAAAAACTTTTCCATAAACAAGCTCAAAATCATGTTTAATGCACTCTGTAAGTTAATTTTATTTCAGTACTGTATAATCAGGATGATAGTAACACTGTGGACGGTTTTCAGCAAGTTGCAACATTGGAATACAGAAATAAACACTTTTCCAAAAACAAGCTCAAAATCATGTTGAAAAACAGAAATAAACACTTTTCAAAAACAAGCTCCAAATCATGTTGAAATACAGAAATAAACACTTTTCAAAAACAAGCTCCAAATCATGTTGAAATACAGAAATAAACACTTTTCCAAAAAAAGCTCTAAATCATGTTGAAAAACAGAAAATACAATATTCAAAAACAAGCTCCAAATCATGTTGAAATACAGAAATAAGCAATTTTCAAAAACAATCTCCAAATCATGTTGAAATACAGAAATAAACACTTTTCCATAAACAAGCTCTAAATCATGTTTGATGCACTCTGTAAGTTAATTTTATTTCAGTACTGTTTAATCAGGATGATAGTAACACTGTGGACGGTTTTCAGCAAGTTGCAACATTGGAATACAGAAATAAACACTTTTCCAAAAACAAGCTCTAAATCATGTTGAAATACAGAAAAAACACTTTTCAAAAACAAGCTCCAAATCATGTTGAAATACAGAAATAAACACTTTTCCATAAACAAGCTCTAAATCATGTTTGATGCACTCTGTAAGTTAATTTTATTTCAGTACTGTTTAATCAGGATGATAGTAACACTGTGGACGGTTTTCAGCAAGTTGCAACATTGGAATACAGAAATAAACACTTTTCAAAAACAAGCTCCAAATCATGTTAAAATACAGAAATAAGCACTTTTCAAAAACAAGCTCCAAATCATGTTGAAATACAGAAATAAACACTTTTCCATAAACAAGCTCTAAATCATGTTTGATGCACTCTGTAAGTTAATTTTATTTCAGTACTGTTTAATCAGGATGATAGGAACACTGTGGACAGTTTTCAGCAAGTTGCAACATTGAAATACAGAAATAAACACTTTTCCAAAAAACAAGCTCTAAATCATGTTGAAATACAGAAAAAACACTTTTCAACAACAAGCTCCAAATCATGTTGAAATACAGAAATAAGCACTTTTCAAATACAAGCTCCAAATCATGTTGAAATACAGAAATAAACACTTTTCCAAAAAAAGCTCTAAATCATGTTGAAAAACAGAAAATACACTTTTCAAAAACAAGCTCCAAATCATGTTGAAATACAGAAATAAGCACTTTTCAAAAACAATCTCCAAATCATGTTGAAATACAGAAATAAACACTTTTCCATAAACAATCTCTAAATCATGTTTGATGCACTCTCTAGGTTAATTTTATTTCAGTGCTGTTTAATCAGGATGATAGGAACACTGTTCACAGTTTTCAGCAAGTTGCAACATTGAAATACAGAAATAAACACTTTTCCAAAAACAAGCTCTAAATCATGTTGAAATACAGAAAAAACACTTTTCAAAAACAAGCTCCAAATCATGTTGAAATACAGAAATAAGCACTTTTCAAATACAAGCTCCAAATCATGTTGAATACAGAAATAAAAACTTTTCCATAAACAAGCTCTAAATCATGTTTGATGCACTCTGTAAGTTAATTTTATTTCAGTACTGTTTAATCAGGATGATTGTAACACTGTGGACGGTTTTCAGCAAGTTGCAACATTGGAATACAGAAATAAACACTTTTCCAAAAACAAGCTCTAAATCATGTTGAAAAACAGAAAAAACACTTTTCAAAAACAATCTCCAAATCATGTTGAAAAACAGAAATAAGCACTTTTCAAAAACAAGCTCCAAATCATGTTGAAATACAGAAATAAACACTTTTCCAAAAAAAGCTCTAAATCATGTTGAAAAACAGAAAATACACTTTTCAAAAACAAGCTCCAAATCATGTTGAAATACAGAAATAAGCAATTTTCAAAAACAATCTCCAAATCATGTTGAAATACAGAAATAAACACTTTTCCATAAACAATCTCTAAATCATGTTGATGCACTCTGTAAGTTAATTTTATTTCAGTACTGTTTAATCAGGATGACAGTAACACTGTGGACGGTTTTCAGCAAGTTGCAACATTGGAATACAGAAATAAACACTTTTCCAAAAACAAGCTCTAAATCATGTTGAAATACAGAAAAAACACTTTTCAAAAACAAGCTCCAAATCATGTTGAAATACAGAAATAAACACTTTTCCATAAACAAGCTCTAAATCATGTTTGATGCACTCTGTAAGTTAATTTTATTTCAGTACTGTTTAATCAGGATGATAGTAACACTGTGGACGGTTTTCAGCAAGTTGCAACATTGGAATACAGAAATAAACACTTTTCAAAAACAAGCTCCAAATCATGTTAAAATACAGAAATAAGCACTTTTCAAAAACAAGCTCCAAATCATGTTAAAATACAGAAATAAGCACTTTTCAAAAACAAGCTCCAAATCATGTTGAAATACAGAAATAAACACTTTTCCATAAACAAGCTCTAAATCATGTTTGATGCACTCTGTAAGTTAATTTTATTTCTGTACTGTTTAATCAGGATGATAGTAACACTGTGGACGGTTTTCAGCAAGTTGCAACATTGGAATACAGAAATAAACACTTTTCCAAAAACAAGCTCTAAATCATGTTGAAAAACAGAAAAAACACTTTTCAAAAACAAGCTCCAAATCATGTTGAAAAACAGAAATAAGCACTTTTCAAAAACAAGCTCCAAATCATGTTGAAATACAGAAATAAGCACTTTTCCAAAAAAAGCTCTAAATCATGTTGAAAAACAGAAAATACACTTTTCAAAAACAAGCTCTAAATCATGTTTGATGCACTCTGTAAGTTAATTTTATTTCAGTACTGTTTAATCAGGATGATAGTAACACTGTGGACGGTTTTCAGCAAGTTGCAACATTGGAATACAGAAATAAACACTTTTCAAAAACAAGCTCCAAATCATGTTAAAATACAGAAATAACCACTTTTCAAAAACAAGCTCCAAATCATGTTGAAATACAGAAATAAACACTTTTCCATAAACAAGCTCTAAATCATGTTTGATGCACTCTGTAAGTTAATTTTATTTCAGTACTGTTTAATCAGGATGATAGTAACACTGTGGACGGTTTTCAGCAAGTTGCAACATTGGAATACAGAAATAAACACTTTTCCAAAAACAAGCTCTAAATCATGTTGAAAAACAGAAAAAACACTTTTCAAAAACAAGCTCCAAATCATGTTGAAATACAGAAATAAACACTTTTCCATAAACAAGCTCTAAATCATGTTTGATGCACTCTGTAAGTTAATTTTATTTCAGTACTGTTTAATCAGGATGATAGGAACACTGTTCACAGTTTTTAGCAAGTTGCAACATTGAAATACAGAAATAAACACTTTTCCAAAAACAAGCTCTAAATCATGTTGAAATACAGAAAAAACACTTTTCAAAAACAAGCTCCAAATCATGTTGAAATACAGAAATAAGCACTTTTCAAATACAAGCTCCAAATCATGTTGAATACAGAAATAAAAACTTTTCCATAAACAAGCTCTAAATCATGTTTGATGCACTCTGTAAGTTAATTTTATTTCAGTACTGTTTAATCAGGATGATAGTAACACTGTGGACGGTTTTCAGCAAGTTGCAACATTGGAATACAGAAATAAACACTTTTCCAAAAACAAGCTCAAAATCATGTTGAAAAACAGAAATAAACACTTTTCAAAAACAAGCTCCAAATCATGTTGAAATACAGAAATAAACACTTTTCAAAAACAAGCTCCAAATCATGTTTAAATACAGAAATAAACACTTTTCCAAAAAAAGCTCTAAATCATGTTGAAAAACAGAAAATACACTATTCAAAAACAAGCTCCAAATCATGTTGAAATACAGAAATAAGCAATTTTCAAAAACAATCTCCAAATCATGTTGAAATACAGAAATAAACACTTTTCCATAAACAATCTCTAAATCATGTTGATGCACTCTGTAAGTTAATTTTATTTCAGTACTGTTTAATCAGGATGACAGTAACACTGTGGACGGTTTTCAGCAAGTTGCAACATTGGAATACAGAAATAAACACTTTTCCAAAAACAAGCTCTAAATCATGTTGAAATACAGAAAAAACACTTTTCAAAAACAAGCTCCAAATCATGTTGAAATACAGAAATAAACACTTTTCCATAAACAAGCTCTAAATCATGTTTGATGCACTCTGTAAGTTAATTTTATTTCAGTACTGTTTAATCAGGATGATAGTAACACTGTGGACGGTTTTCAGCAAGTTGCAACATTGGAATACAGAAATAAACACTTTTCAAAAACAAGCTCTAAATCATGTTAAAATACAGAAATAACCACTTTTCAAAAACAAGCTCCAAATCATGTTGAAATACAGAAATAAACACTTTTCCATAAACAAGCTCTAAATCATGTTTGATGCACTCTGTAAGTTAATTTTATTTCAGTACTGTTTAATCAGGATGATAGTAACACTGTGGACGGTTTTCAGCAAGTTGCAACATTGGAATACAGAAATAAACACTTTTCCAAAAACAAGCTCTAAATCATGTTGAAAAACAGAAAAAACACTTTTCAAAAACAAGCTCCAAATCATGTTGAAATACAGAAATAAACACTTTTCCATAAACAAGCTCTAAATCATGTTTGATGCACTCTGTAAGTTAATTTTATTTCAGTACTGTTTAATCAGGATGATAGGAACACTGTTCACAGTTTTCAGCAAGTTGCAACATTGAAATACAGAAATAAACACTTTTCCAAAAACAAGCTCTAAATCATGTTGAAATACAGAAAAAACACTTTTCAAAAACAAGCTCCAAATCATGTTGAAATACAGAAATAAGCACTTTTCAAATACAAGCTCCAAATCATGTTGAATACAGAAATAAAAACTTTTCCATAAACAAGCTCTAAATCATGTTTGATGCACTCTGTAAGTTAATTTTATTTCAGTACTGTTTAATCAGGATGATAGTAACACTGTGGACGGTTTTCAGCAAGTTGCAACATTGGAATACAGAAATAAACACTTTTCCAAAAACAAGCTCAAAATCATGTTGAAAAACAGAAATAAACACTTTTCAAAAACAAGCTCCAAATCATGTTGAAATACAGAAATAAACACTTTTCAAAAACAAGCTCCAAATCATGTTTAAATACAGAAATAAACACTTTTCCAAAAAAAGCTCTAAATCATGTTGAAAAACAGAAAATACACTATTCAAAAACAAGCTCCAAATCATGTTGAAATACAGAAATAAGCAATTTTCAAAAACAATCTCCAAATCATGTTGAAATACAGAAATAAACACTTTTCCATAAACAATCTCTAAATCATGTTGATGCACTCTGTAAGTTAATTTTATTTCAGTACTGTTTAATCAGGATGACAGTAACACTGTGGACGGTTTTCAGCAAGTTGCAACATTGGAATACAGAAATAAACACTTTTCCAAAAACAAGCTCTAAATCATGTTGAAATACAGAAAAAACACTTTTCAAAAACAAGCTCCAAATCATGTTGAAATACAGAAATAAACACTTTTCCATAAACAAGCTCTAAATCATGTTTGATGCACTCTGTAAGTTAATTTTATTTCAGTACTGTTTAATCAGGATGATAGTAACACTGTGGACGGTTTTCAGCAAGTTGCAACATTGGAATACAGAAATAAACACTTTTCAAAAACAAGCTCCACATCATGTTAAAATACAGAAATAAGCACTTTTCAAAAACAAGCTCCAAATCATGTTAAAATACAGAAATAAGCACTTTTCAAAAACAAGCTCCAAATCATGTTGAAATACAGAAATAAACACTTTTCCATAAACAAGCTCTAAATCATGTTTGATGCACTCTGTAAGTTAATTTTATTTCTGTACTGTTTAATCAGGATGATAGTAACACTGTGGACGGTTTTCAGCAAGTTGCAACATTGGAATACAGAAATAAACACTTTTCCAAAAACAAGCTCTAAATCATGTTGAAAAACAGAAAAAACACTTTTCAAAAACAAGCTCCAAATCATGTTGAAAAACGGAAATAAGCACTTTTCAAAAACAAGCTCCAAATCATGTTGAAATACAGAAATAAGCACTTTTCAAAAACAATCTCCAAATCATGTTGAAATACAGAAATAAACACTTTTCCATAAACAATCTCTAAATCATGTTTGATGCACTCTGTAAGTTAATTTTATTTCAGAACTGTTTAATCAGGATGATAGTAACACTGTGGACGGTTTTCAGCAAGTTGCAACATTGGAATACAGAAATAAACACTTTTCCAAAAACAAGCTCTAAATCATGTTGAAAAACAGAAAAAACACTTTTCAAAAACAAGCTCCAAATCATGTTGAAAAACAGAAATAAGCACTTTTCAAAAACAAGCTCCAAATCATGTTGAAATACAGAAATAAGCACTTTTCCAAAAAAAGCTCTAAATCATGTTGAAAAACAGAAAATACACTTTTCAAAAACAAGCTCCAAATCATGTTGAAATACAGAAATAAGCACTTTTCAAAAACAATCTCCAAATCATGTTGAAATACAGAAATAAACACTTTTCCATAAACAATCTCTAAATCATGTTTGATGCACTCTGTAAGTTAATTTTATTTCAGAACTGTTTAATCAGGATGATAGTAACACTGTGGACGGTTTTCACCAAGTTGCAACATTGGAATACAGAAATAAACACTTTTCAAAAACAAGCTCCAAATCATGTTAAAATACAGAAATAACCACTTTTCAAAAACAAGCTCCAAATCATGTTGAAATACAGAAATAAACACTTTTCCATAAACAAGCTCTAAATCATGTTTGATGCACTCTGTAAGTTAATTTTATTTCAGTACTGTTTAATCAGGATGATAGTAACACTGTGGACGGTTTTCAGCAAGTTGCAACATTGGAATACAGAAATAAACACTTTTCCAAAAACAAGCTCTAAATCATGTTGAAAAACAGAAAAAACACTTTTCAAAAACAAGCTCCAAATCATGTTGAAAAACGGAAATAAGCACTTTTCAAAAACAAGCTCCAAATCATGTTGAAATACAGAAATAAGCACTTTACCAAAAAAAGCTCTAAATCATGTTGAAAAACAGAAAATACACTTTTCAAAAACAAGCTCCAAATCATGTTGAAATACAGAAATAAGCACTTTTCAAAAACAATCTCCAAATCATGTTGAAATACAGAAATAAACACTTTTCCATAAACAATCTCTAAATCATGTTTGATGCACTCTGTAAGTTAATTTTATTTCAGAACTGTTTAATCAGGATGATAGTAACACTGTGGACGGTTTTCAGCAAGTTGCAACATTGGAATACAGAAATAAACACTTTTCCAAAAACAAGCTCTAAATCATGTTGAAAAACAGAAAAAACACTTTTCAAAAACAAGCTCCAAATCATGTTGAAAAACAGAAATAAGCACTTTTCAAAAACAAGCTCCAAATCATGTTGAAATACAGAAATAAGCACTTTTCCAAAAAAAGCTCTAAATCATGTTGAAAAACAGAAAATACACTTTTCAAAAACAAGCTCCAAATCATGTTGAAATACAGAAATAAGCACTTTTCAAAAACAATCTCCAAATCATGTTGAAATACAGAAATAAACACTTTTCCATAAACAATCTCTAAATCATGTTTGATGCACTCTGTAAGTTAATTTTATTTCAGAACTGTTTAATCAGGATGATAGTAACACTGTGGACGGTTTTCACCAAGTTGCAACATTGGAATACAGAAATAAACACTTTTCAAAAACAAGCTCCAAATCATGTTAAAATACAGAAATAACCACTTTTCAAAAACAAGCTCCAAATCATGTTGAAATACAGAAATAAACACTTTTCCATAAACAAGCTCTAAATCATGTTTGATGCACTCTGTAAGTTAATTTTATTTCAGTACTGTTTAATCAGGATGATAGTAACACTGTGGACGGTTTTCAGCAAGTTGCAACATTGGAATACAGAAATAAACACTTTTCCAAAAACAAGCTCTAAATCATGTTGAAAAACCGAAAAAACACTTTTCAAAAACAAGCTCCAAATCATGTTGAAATACAGAAATAAACACTTTTCCATAAACAAGCTCTAAATCATGTTTGATGCACTCTGTAAGTTAATTTTATTTCAGTACTGTTTAATCAGGATGATAGGAACACTGTTCACAGTTTTCAGCAAGTTGCAACATTGAAATACAGAAATAAACACTTTTCCAAAAACAAGCTCTAAATCATGTTGAAATACAGAAAAAACACTTTTCAAAAACAAGCTCCAAATCATGTTGAAATACAGAAATAAGCACTTTTCAAATACAAGCTCCAAATCATGTTGAATACAGAAATAAAAACTTTTCCATAAACAAGCTCTAAATCATGTTTGATGCACTCTGTAAGTTAATTTTATTTCAGTACTGTTTAATCAGGATGATAGTAACACTGTGGACGGTTTTCAGCAAGTTGCAACATTGGAATACAGAAATAAACACTTTTCCAAAAACAAGCTCAAAATCATGTTGAAAAACAGAAATAAACACTTTTCAAAAACAAGCTCCAAATCATGTTGAAATACAGAAATAAACACTTTTCCATAAACAAGCTCTAAATCATGTTTGATGCACTCTGTAAGTTAATTTTATTTCTGTACTGTTTAATCAGGATGATAGTAACACTGTGGACGGTTTTCAGCAAGTTGCAACATTGGAATACAGAAATAAACACTTTTCCAAAAACAAGCTCTAAATCATGTTGAAAAACAGAAAAAACACTTTTCAAAAACAAGCTCCAAATCATGTTGAAAAACAGAAATAAGCACTTTTCAAAAACAAGCTCCAAATCATGTTGAAATACAGAAATAAGCACTTTTCCAAAAAAAGCTCTAAATCATGTTGAAAAACAGAAAATACACTTTTCAAAAACAAGCTCCAAATCATGTTGAAATACAGAAATAAGCACTTTTCAAAAACAATCTCCAAATCATGTTGAAATACAGAAATAAACACTTTTCCATAAACAATCTCTAAATCATGTTTGATGCACTCTGTAAGTTAATTTTATTTCAGAACTGTTTAATCAGGATGATAGTAACACTGTGGACGGTTTTCACCAAGTTGCAACATTGGAATACAGAAATAAGCACTTTTCAAAAACAAGCTCCAAATCATGTTAAAATACAGAAATAAGCACTTTTCAAAAACAAGCTCCAAATCATGTTGAAATACAGAAATAAACACTTTTCCATAAACAAGCTCTAAATCATGTTTGATGCACTCTGTAAGTTAATTTTATTTCTGTACTGTTTAATCAGGATGATAGTAACACTGTGGACGGTTTTCAGCAAGTTGCAACATTGGAATACAGAAATAAACACTTTTCCAAAAACAAGCTCTAAATCATGTTGAAAAACAGAAAAAACACTTTTCAAAAACAAGCTCCAAATCATGTTGAAAAACAGAAATAAGCACTTTTCAAAAACAAGCTCCAAATCATGTTGAAATACAGAAATAAGCACTTTTCCAAAAAAAGCTCTAAATCATGTTGAAAAACAGAAAATACACTTTTCAAAAACAAGCTCCAAATCATGTTGAAATACAGAAATAAGCACTTTTCAAAAACAATCTCCAAATCATGTTGAAATACAGAAATAAACACTTTTCCATAAACAATCTCTAAATCATGTTTGATGCACTCTGTAAGTTAATTTTATTTCAGAACTGTTTAATCAGGATGATAGTAACACTGTGGACGGTTTTCACCAAGTTGCAACATTGGAATACAGAAATAAACACTTTTCAAAAACAAGCTCCAAATCATGTTAAAATACAGAAATAACCACTTTTCAAAAACAATCTCCAAATCATGTTGAAATACAGAAATAAACACTTTTCCATAAACAATCTCTAAATCATGTTTGATGCACTCTGTAAGTTAATTTTATTTCAGAACTGTTTAATCAGGATGATAGTAACACTGTGGACGGTTTTCACCAAGTTGCAACATTGGAATACAGAAATAAACACTTTTCAAAAACAAGCTCCAAATCATGTTAAAATACAGAAATAACCACTTTTCAAAAACAAGCTCCAAATCATGTTGAAATACAGAAATAAACACTTTTCCATAAACAAGCTCTAAATCATGTTTGATGCACTCTGTAAGTTAATTTTATTTCAATACTGTTTAATCAGGATGATAGTAACACTGTGGACGGTTTTCAGCAAGTTGCAACATTGGAATACAGAAATAAACACTTTTCCAAAAACAAGCTCTAAATCATGTTGAAAAACAGAAAAAACACTTTTCAAAAACAAGCTCCAAATCATGTTGAAAAACAGAAATAAGCACTTTTCAAAAACAAGCTCCAAATCATGTTGAAATACAGAAATAAGCACTTTTCAAAAACAATCTCCAAATCATGTTGAAAAACAGAAATAAACACTTTTCCAAAAACAAGCTCTAAATCATGTTGAAATACAGAAAAAACAATTTTCAAAAACAAGCTCCAAATCATGTTGAAATACAGAAATAAACACTTTTCCATAAACAAGCTCTAAATCATGTTTGATGCACTCTGTAAGTTAATTTTATTTCAGTACTGTTTAATCAGGATGATAGTAACACTGTGGACGGTTTTCAGCAAGTTGCAACATTGGAATACAGAAATAAACACTTTTCCAAAAACAAGCTCTAAATCATGTTGAAAAACAGAAAAAACACTTTTCAAAAACAAGCTCCAAATCATGTTAAAATACAGAAATAAGCACTTTTCAAAAACAAGCTCCAAATCATGTTGAAATACAGAAATAAACACTTTTCCATAAACAAGCTCTAAATCATGTTTGATGCACTCTGTAAGTTAATTTTATTTCAGAACTGTTTAATCAGGATGATTGTAACACTGTGGACGGTTTTCAGCAAGTTGCAACATTGGAATACAGAAATAAACACTTTTCAAAAACAAGCTCCAAATCATGTTAAAATACAGAAATAAGCACTTTTCAAAAACAAGCTCCAAATCATGTTGAAATACAGAAATAAACACTTTTCCATAAACAAGCTCTAAATCATGTTTGATGCACTCTGTAAGTTAATTTTATTTCAGTACTGTTTAATCAGGATGATAGGAACACTGTTCACAGTTTTCAGCAAGTTGCAACATTGAAATACAGAAATAAACACTTTTCCAAAAACAAGCTCTAAATCATGTTGAAATACAGAAAAAACACTTTTCAACAACAAGCTCCAAATCATGTTGAAATACAGAAATAAGCACTTTTCAAATACAAGCTCCAAATCATGTTGAATACAGAAATAAAAACTTTTCCATAAACAAGCTCTAAATCATGTTTGATGCACTCTGTAAGTTAATTTTATTTCAGTACTGTTTAATCAGGATGATAGTAACACTGTGGACGGTTTTCAGCAAGTTGCAACATTGGAATACAGAAATAAACACTTTTCCAAAAACAAGCTCAAAATCATGTTGAAAAACAGAAATAAACACTTTTCAAAAACAAGCTCCAAATCATGTTAAAATACAGAAATAAGCACTTTTCACAAACAAGCTCCAAATCATGTTGAAATACAGAAATAAACACTTTTCCATAAACAAGCTCTAAATCATGTTTGATGCACTCTGTAAGTTAATTTTATTTCTGTACTGTTTAATCAGGATGATAGTAACACTGTGGACGGTTTTCAGCAAGTTGCAACATTGGAATACAGAAATAAACACTTTTCCAAAAACAAGCTCAAAATCATGTTGAAAAACAGAAATAAACACTTTTCAAAAACAAGCTCCAAATCATGTTGAAATACAGAAATAAACACTTTTCAAAAACAAGCTCCAAATCATGTTGAAATACAGAAATAAACACTTTTCCAAAAAAAGCTCTAAATCATGTTGAAAAACAGAAAATACACTATTCAAAAACAAGCTCCAAATCATGTTGAAATACAGAAATAAGCACTTTTCAAATACAAGCTCCAAATCATGTTGAATACAGAAATAAAAACTTTTCCATAAACAAGCTCTAAATCATGTTTGATGCACTCTGTAAGTTAATTTTATTTCAGTACTGTTTAATCAGGATGATAGTAACACTGTGGACGGTTTTCAGCAAGTTGCAACATTGGAATACAGAAATAAACACTTTTCCAAAAACAAGCTCTAAATCATGTTGAAAAACAGAAAAAACACTTTTCAAAAACAAGCTCCAAATCATGTTGAAAAACAGAAATAAGCACTTTTCAAAAACAAGCTCCAAATCATGTTGAAATAAAGAAATAAACACTTTTCCAAAAAAAGCTCTAAATCATGTTGAAATACAGAAAAAACACTTTTCAAAAACAAGCTCCAAATCATGTTGAAATACAGAAATAAACACTTTTCCATAAACAAGCTCTAAATCATGTTTGATGCACTCTGTAAGTTAATTTTATTTCAGTACTGTTTAATCAGGATGATAGTAACACTGTGGACGGTTTTCAGCAAGTTGCAACATTGGAATACAGAAATAAACACTTTTCCAAAAACAAGCTCTAAATCATGTTGAAAAACAGAAATAAACACTTTTCAAAAACAAGCTCCAAATCATGTTAAAATACAGAAATAAGCACTTTTCAAAAACAAGCTCCAAATCATGTTGAAATACAGAAATAAACACTTTTCCATAAACAAGCTCTAAATCATGTTTGATGCACTCTGTAAGTTAATTTTATTTCAGAACTGTTTAATCAGGATGATTGTAACACTGTGGACGGTTTTCAGCAAGTTGCAACATTGGAATACAGAAATAAACACTTTTCAAAAACAAGCTCCAAATCATGTTAAAATACAGAAATAAGCACTTTTCAAAAACAAGCTCCAAATCATGTTGAAATACAGAAATAAACACTTTTCCATAAACAAGCTCTAAATCATGTTTGATGCACTCTGTAAGTTAATTTTATTTCAGTACTGTTTAATCAGGATGATAGGAACACTGTTCACAGTTTTCAGCAAGTTGCAACATTGAAATACAGAAATAAACACTTTTCCAAAAACAAGCTCTAAATCATGTTGAAATACAGAAAAAACACTTTTCAACAACAAGCTCCAAATCATGTTGAAATACAGAAATAAGCACTTTTCAAATACAAGCTCCAAATCATGTTGAATACAGAAATAAAAACTTTTCCATAAACAAGCTCTAAATCATGTTTGATGCACTCTGTAAGTTAATTTTATTTCAGTACTGTTTAATCAGGATGATAGTAACACTGTGGACGGTTTTCAGCAAGTTGCAACATTGGAATACAGAAATAAACACTTTTCAAAAACAAGCTCCAAATCATGTTAAAATACAGAAATAAGCACTTTTCAAAAACAAGCTCCAAATCATGTTGAAATACAGAAATAAACACTTTTCCATAAACAAGCTCTAAATCATGTTTGATGCACTCTGTAAGTTAATTTTATTTCAGTACTGTTTAATCAGGATGATAGGAACACTGTTCACAGTTTTCAGCAAGTTGCAACATTGAAATACAGAAATAAACACTTTTCCAAAAACAAGCTCTAAATCATGTTGAAATACAGAAAAAACACTTTTCAACAACAAGCTCCAAATCATGTTGAAATACAGAAATAAGCACTTTTCAAATACAAGCTCCAAATCATGTTGAATACAGAAATAAAAACTTTTCCATAAACAAGCTCTAAATCATGTTTGATGCACTCTGTAAGTTAATTTTATTTCAGTACTGTTTAATCAGGATGATAGTAACACTGTGGACGGTTTTCAGCAAGTTGCAACATTGGAATACAGAAATAAACACTTTTCCAAAAACAAGCTCAAAATCATGTTGAAAAACAGAAATAAACACTTTTCAAAAACAAGCTCCAAATCATGTTAAAATACAGAAATAAGCACTTTTCACAAACAAGCTCCAAATCATGTTGAAATACAGAAATAAACACTTTTCCATAAACAAGCTCTAAATCATGTTTGATGCACTCTGTAAGTTAATTTTATTTCTGTACTGTTTAATCAGGATGATAGTAACACTGTGGACGGTTTTCAGCAAGTTGCAACATTGGAATACAGAAATAAACACTTTTCCAAAAACAAGCTCAAAATCATGTTGAAAAACAGAAATAAACACTTTTCAAAAACAAGCTCCAAATCATGTTGAAATACAGAAATAAACACTTTTCAAAAACAAGCTCCAAATCATGTTGAAATACAGAAATAAACACTTTTCCAAAAAAAGCTCTAAATCATGTTGAAAAACAGAAAATACACTATTCAAAAACAAGCTCCAAATCATGTTGAAATACAGAAATAAGCACTTTTCAAATACAAGCTCCAAATCATGTTGAATACAGAAATAAAAACTTTTCCATAAACAAGCTCTAAATCATGTTTGATGCACTCTGTAAGTTAATTTTATTTCAGTACTGTTTAATCAGGATGATAGTAACACTGTGGACGGTTTTCAGCAAGTTGCAACATTGGAATACAGAAATAAACACTTTTCCAAAAACAAGCTCAAAATCATGTTGAAAAACAGAAATAAACACTTTTCAAAAACAAGCTCCAAATCATGTTAAAATACAGAAATAAGCACTTTTCAAAAACAAGCTCCAAATCATGTTGAAATACAGAAATAAACACTTTTCCATAAACAAGCTCTAAATCATGTTTGATGCACTCTGTAAGTTAATTTTATTTCAGTACTGTTTAATCAGGATGATAGTAACACTGTGGACGTTTTCAGCAAGTTGCAACATTGGAATACAGAAATAAACACTTTTCAAAAACAAGCTCCAAATCATGTTAAAATACAGAAATAAGCACTTTTCAAAAACAAGCTCCAAATCATGTTGAAATACAGAAATAAACACTTTTCCATAAACAAGCTCTAAATCATGCTTGATGCACTCTGTAAGTTAATTTTATTTCAGTACTGTTTAATCAGGATGATAGGAACACCGTTCACAGTTTTCAGCAAGTTGCAACATTGAAATACAGAAATAAACACTTTTCCAAAAACAAGCTCTAAATCATGTTGAAATACAGAAAAAACACTTTTCAACAACAAGCTCCAAATCATGTTGAAATACAGAAATAAGCACTTTTCAAATACAAGCTCCAAATCATGTTGAATACAGAAATAAAAACTTTTCCATAAACAAGCTCTAAATCATGTTTGATGCACTCTGTAAGTTAATTTTATTTCAGTACTGTTTAATCAGGATGATAGTAACACTGTGGACGGTTTTCAGCAAGTTGCAACATTGGAATACAGAAATAAACACTTTTCCAAAAACAAGCTCTAAATCATGTTGAAAAACCGAAAAAACACTTTTCAAAAACAAGCTCCAAATCATGTTGAAATACAGAAATAAACACTTTTCAAAAACAAGCTCCAAATCATGTTTAAATACAGAAATAAACACTTTTCCAAAAAAAGCTCTAAATCATGTTGAAAAACAGAAAATACACTATTCAAAAACAAGCTCCAAATCATGTTGAAATACAGAAATAAGCAATTTTCAAAAACAATCTCCAAATCATGTTGAAATACAGAAATAAACACTTTTCCATAAACAATCTCTAAATCATGTTGATGCACTCTGTAAGTTAATTTTATTTCAGTACTGTTTAATCAGGATGACAGTAACACTGTGGACGGTTTTCAGCAAGTTGCAACATTGGAATACAGAAATAAACACTTTTCCAAAAACAAGCTCTAAATCATGTTGAAATACAGAAAAAACACTTTTCAAAAACAAGCTCCAAATCATGTTGAAATACAGAAATAAACACTTTTCCATAAACAAGCTCTAAATCATGTTTGATGCACTCTGTAAGTTAATTTTATTTCAGTACTGTTTAATCAGGATGATAGTAACACTGTGGACGGTTTTCAGCAAGTTGCAACATTGGAATACAGAAATAAACACTTTTCAAAAACAAGCTCCAAATCATGTTAAAATACAGAAATAAGCACTTTTCAAAAACAAGCTCCAAATCATGTTAAAATACAGAAATAAGCACTTTTCAAAAACAAGCTCCAAATCATGTTGAAATACAGAAATAAACACTTTTCCATAAACAAGCTCTAAATCATGTTTGATGCACTCTGTAAGTTAATTTTATTTCTGTACTGTTTAATCAGGATGATAGTAACACTGTGGACGGTTTTCAGCAAGTTGCAACATTGGAATACAGAAATAAACACTTTTCCAAAAACAAGCTCTAAATCATGTTGAAAAACAGAAAAAACACTTTTCAAAAACAAGCTCCAAATCATGTTGAAAAACAGAAATAAGCACTTTTCAAAAACAAGCTCCAAATCATGTTGAAATACAGAAATAAGCACTTTTCCAAAAAAAGCTCTAAATCATGTTGAAAAACAGAAAATACACTTTTCAAAAACAAGCTCCAAATCATGTTGAAATACAGAAATAAGCACTTTTCAAAAACAATCTCCAAATCATGTTGAAATACAGAAATAAACACTTTTCCATAAACAATCTCTAAATCATGTTTGATGCACTCTGTAAGTTAATTTTATTTCAGAACTGTTTAATCAGGATGATAGTAACACTGTGGACGGTTTTCACCAAGTTGCAACATTGGAATACAGAAATAAGCACTTTTCAAAAACAAGCTCCAAATCATGTTAAAATACAGAAATAAGCACTTTTCAAAAACAAGCTCCAAATCATGTTGAAATACAGAAATAAACACTTTTCCATAAACAAGCTCTAAATCATGTTTGATGCACTCTGTAAGTTAATTTTATTTCTGTACTGTTTAATCAGGATGATAGTAACACTGTGGACGGTTTTCAGCAAGTTGCAACATTGGAATACAGAAATAAACACTTTTCCAAAAACAAGCTCTAAATCATGTTGAAAAACAGAAAAAACACTTTTCAAAAACAAGCTCCAAATCATGTTGAAAAACAGAAATAAGCACTTTTCAAAAACAAGCTCCAAATCATGTTGAAAAACAGAAATAAGCACTTTTCAAAAACAAGCTCCAAATCATGTTGAAATACAGAAATAAGCACTTTTCCAAAAAAAGCTCTAAATCATGTTGAAAAACAGAAAATACACTTTTCAAAAACAAGCTCCAAATCATGTTGAAATACAGAAATAAGCACTTTTCAAAAACAATCTCCAAATCATGTTGAAATACAGAAATAAACACTTTTCCATAAACAATCTCTAAATCATGTTTGATGCACTCTGTAAGTTAATTTTATTTCAGAACTGTTTAATCAGGATGATAGTAACACTGTGGACGGTTTTCACCAAGTTGCAACATTGGAATACAGAAATAAGCACTTTTCAAAAACAAGCTCCAAATCATGTTAAAATACAGAAATAAGCACTTTTCAAAAACAAGCTCCAAATCATGTTGAAATACAGAAATAAACACTTTTCCATAAACAAGCTCTAAATCATGTTTGATGCACTCTGTAAGTTAATTTTATTTCTGTACTGTTTAATCAGGATGATAGTAACACTGTGGACGGTTTTCAGCAAGTTGCAACATTGGAATACAGAAATAAACACTTTTCCAATAACAAGCTCTAAATCATGTTGAAAAACAGAAAAAACACTTTTCAAAAACAAGCTCCAAATCATGTTGAAAAACAGAAATAAGCACTTTTCAAAAACAAGCTCCAAATCATGTTGAAATACAGAAATAAGCACTTTTCCAAAAAAAGCTCTAAATCATGTTGAAAAACAGAAAATACACTTTTCAAAAACAAGCTCCAAATCATGTTGAAATACAGAAATAAGCACTTTTCAAAAACAATCTCCAAATCATGTTGAAATACAGAAATAAACACTTTTCCATAAACAATCTCTAAATCATGTTTGATGCACTCTGTAAGTTAATTTTATTTCAGAACTGTTTAATCAGGATGATAGTAACACTGTGGACGGTTTTCACCAAGTTGCAACATTGGAATACAGAAATAAACACTTTTCAAAAACAAGCTCCAAATCATGTTAAAATACAGAAATAACCACTTTTCAAAAACAAGCTCCAAATCATGTTGAAATACAGAAATAAACACTTTTCCATAAACAAGCTCTAAATCATGTTTGATGCACTCTGTAAGTTAATTTTATTTCAATACTGTTTAATCAGGATGATAGTAACACTGTGGACGGTTTTCAGCAAGTTGCAACATTGGAATACAGAAATAAACACTTTTCCAAAAACAAGCTCTAAATCATGTTGAAAAACAGAAAAAACACTTTTCAAAAACAAGCTCCAAATCATGTTGAAAAACAGAAATAAGCACTTTTCAAAAACAAGCTCCAAATCATGTTGAAATACAGAAATAAACACTTTTCCAAAAAAAGCTCTAAATCATGTTGAAAAACAGAAAATACACTTTTCAAAAACAAGCTCCAAATCATGTTGAAATACAGAAATAAGCACTTTTCAAAAACAATCTCCAAATCATGTTGAAAAACAGAAATAAACACTTTTCCAAAAACAAGCTCTAAATCATGTTGAAATACAGAAAAAACAATTTTCAAAAACAAGCTCCAAATCATGTTGAAATACAGAAATAAACACTTTTCCATAAACAAGCTCTAAATCATGTTTGATGCACTCTGTAAGTTAATTTTATTTCAGTACTGTTTAATCAGGATGATAGTAACACTGTGGACGGTTTTCAGCAAGTTGCAACATTGGAATACAGAAATAAACACTTTTCCAAAAACAAGCTCTAAATCATGTTGAAAAACAGAAAAAACACTTTTCAAAAACAAGCTCCAAATCATGTTGAAAAACAGAAATAAGCACTTTTCAAAAACAAGCTCCAAATCATGTTGAAATAAAGAAATAAACACTTTTCCAAAAAAAGCTCTAAATCATGTTGAAATACAGAAAAAACACTTTTCAAAAACAAGCTCCAAATCATGTTGAAATACAGAAATAAACACTTTTCCATAAACAAGCTCTAAATCATGTTTGATGCACTCTGTAAGTTAATTTTATTTCAGTACTGTTTAATCAGGATGATAGTAACACTGTGGACGGTTTTCAGCAAGTTGCAACATTGGAATACAGAAATAAACACTTTTCCAAAAACAAGCTCTAAATCATGTTGAAAAACAGAAATAAACACTTTTCAAAAACAAGCTCCAAATCATGTTAAAATACAGAAATAAGCACTTTTCAAAAACAAGCTCCAAATCATGTTGAAATACAGAAATAAACACTTTTCCATAAACAAGCTCTAAATCATGTTTGATGCACTCTGTAAGTTAATTTTATTTCAGAACTGTTTAATCAGGATGATTGTAACACTGTGGACGGTTTTCAGCAAGTTGCAACATTGGAATACAGAAATAAACACTTTTCAAAAACAAGCTCCAAATCATGTTAAAATACAGAAATAAGCACTTTTCAAAAACAAGCTCCAAATCATGTTGAAATACAGAAATAAACACTTTTCCATAAACAAGCTCTAAATCATGTTTGATGCACTCTGTAAGTTAATTTTATTTCAGTACTGTTTAATCAGGATGATAGGAACACTGTTCACAGTTTTCAGCAAGTTGCAACATTGAAATACAGAAATAAACACTTTTCCAAAAACAAGCTCTAAATCATGTTGAAATACAGAAAAAACACTTTTCAACAACAAGCTCCAAATCATGTTGAAATACAGAAATAAGCACTTTTCAAATACAAGCTCCAAATCATGTTGAATACAGAAATAAAAACTTTTCCATAAACAAGCTCTAAATCATGTTTGATGCACTCTGTAAGTTAATTTTATTTCAGTACTGTTTAATCAGGATGATAGTAACACTGTGGACGGTTTTCAGCAAGTTGCAACATTGGAATACAGAAATAAACACTTTTCCAAAAACAAGCTCAAAATCATGTTGAAAAACAGAAATAAACACTTTTCAAAAACAAGCTCCAAATCATGTTAAAATACAGAAATAAGCACTTTTCACAAACAAGCTCCAAATCATGTTGAAATACAGAAATAAACACTTTTCCATAAACAAGCTCTAAATCATGTTTGATGCACTCTGTAAGTTGATTTTATTTCTGTACTGTTTAATCAGGATGATAGTAACACTGTGGACGGTTTTCAGCAAGTTGCAACATTGGAATACAGAAATAAACACTTTTCCAAAAACAAGCTCAAAATCATGTTGAAAAACAGAAATAAACACTTTTCAAAAACAAGCTCCAAATCATGTTGAAATACAGAAATAAACACTTTTCAAAAACAAGCTCCAAATCATGTTGAAATACAGAAATAAACACTTTTCCAAAAAAAGCTCTAAATCATGTTGAAAAACAGAAAATACACTATTCAAAAACAAGCTCCAAATCATGTTGAAATACAGAAATAAGCACTTTTCCATAAACAAGCTCTAAATCATGTTTGATGCACTCTGTAAGTTAATTTTATTTCAGTACTGTTTAATCAGGATGATAGTAACACTGTGGACGTTTTCAGCAAGTTGCAACATTGGAATACAGAAATAAACACTTTTCAAAAACAAGCTCCAAATCATGTTAAAATACAGAAATAAGCACTTTTCAAAAACAAGCTCCAAATCATGTTGAAATACAGAAATAAACACTTTTCCATAAACAAGCTCTAAATCATGCTTGATGCACTCTGTAAGTTAATTTTATTTCAGTACTGTTTAATCAGGATGATAGGAACACCGTTCACAGTTTTCAGCAAGTTGCAACATTGAAATACAGAAATAAACACTTTTCCAAAAACAAGCTCTAAATCATGTTGAAATACAGAAAAAACACTTTTCAACAACAAGCTCCAAATCATGTTGAAATACAGAAATAAGCACTTTTCAAAAACAAGCTCCAAATCATGTTGAAATACAGAAATAAACACTTTTCCATAAACAAGCTCTAAATCATGTTTGATGCACTCTGTAAGTTAATTTTATTTCAGTACTGTTTAATCAGGATGATAGGAACACTGTTCACAGTTTTCAGCAAGTTGCAACATTGAAATACAGAAATAAACACTTTTCCAAAAACAAGCTCTAAATCATGTTGAAATACAGAAAAAACACTTTTCAACAACAAGCTCCAAATCATGTTGAAATACAGAAATAAGCACTTTTCAAATACAAGCTCCAAATCATGTTGAATACAGAAATAAAAACTTTTCCATAAACAAGCTCTAAATCATGTTTGATGCACTCTGTAAGTTAATTTTATTTCAGTACTGTTTAATCAGGATGATAGTAACACTGTGGACGGTTTTCAGCAAGTTGCAACATTGGAATACAGAAATAAACACTTTTCCAAAAACAAGCTCAAAATCATGTTGAAAAACAGAAATAAACACTTTTCAAAAACAAGCTCCAAATCATGTTAAAATACAGAAATAAGCACTTTTCACAAACAAGCTCCAAATCATGTTGAAATACAGAAATAAACACTTTTCCATAAACAAGCTCTAAATCATGTTTGATGCACTCTGTAAGTTAATTTTATTTCTGTACTGTTTAATCAGGATGATAGTAACACTGTGGACGGTTTTCAGCAAGTTGCAACATTGGAATACAGAAATAAACACTTTTCCAAAAACAAGCTCAAAATCATGTTGAAAAACAGAAATAAACACTTTTCAAAAACAAGCTCCAAATCATGTTGAAATACAGAAATAAACACTTTTCAAAAACAAGCTCTAAATCATGTTGAAAAACAGAAAATACACTATTCAAAAACAAGCTCCAAATCCTGTTGAAATACAGAAATAAGCACTTTTCAAATACAAGCTCCAAATCATGTTGAATACAGAAATAAAAACTTTTCCATAAACAAGCTCTAAATCATGTTTGATGCACTCTGTAAGTTAATTTTATTTCAGTACTGTTTAATCAGGATGATAGTAACACTGTGGACGGTTTTCAGCAAGTTGCAACATTGGAATACAGAAATAAACACTTTTCCAAAAACAAGCTCAAAATCATGTTGAAAAACAGAAATAAACACTTTTCAAAAACAAGCTCCAAATCATGTTAAAATACAGAAATAAGCACTTTTCAAAAACAAGCTCCAAATCATGTTGAAATACAGAAATAAACACTTTTCCATAAACAAGCTCTAAATCATGTTTGATGCACTCTGTAAGTTAATTTTATTTCAGTACTGTTTAATCAGGATGATAGTAACACTGTGGACGTTTTCAGCAAGTTGCAACATTGGAATACAGAAATAAACACTTTTCAAAAACAAGCTCCAAATCATGTTAAAATACAGAAATAAGCACTTTTCAAAAACAAGCTCCAAATCATGTTGAAATACAGAAATAAACACTTTTCCATAAACAAGCTCTAAATCATGTTTGATGCACTCTGTAAGTTAATTTTATTTCAGTACTGTTTAATCAGGATGATAGGAACACCGTTCACAGTTTTCAGCAAGTTGCAACATTGAAATACAGAAATAAACACTTTTCCAAAAACAAGCTCTAAATCATGTTGAAATACAGAAAAAACACTTTTCAACAACAAGCTCCAAATCATGTTGAAATACAGAAATAAGCACTTTTCAAATACAAGCTCCAAATCATGTTGAATACAGAAATAAAAACTTTTCCATAAACAAGCTCTAAATCATGTTTGATGCACTCTGTAAGTTAATTTTATTTCAGTACTGTTTAATCAGGATGATAGTAACACTGTGGACGGTTTTCAGCAAGTTGCAACATTGGAATACAGAAATAAACACTTTTCCAAAAACAAGCTCAAAATCATGTTGAAAAACAGAAATAAACACTTTTCAAAAACAAGCTCCAAATCATGTTAAAATACAGAAATAAGCACTTTTCAAAAACAAGCTCCAAATCATGTTGAAATACAGAAATAAGCACTTTTCCAAAAAAAGCTCTAAATCATGTTGAAAAACAGAAAATACACTTTTCAAAAACAAGCTCCAAATCATGTTGAAATACAGAAATAAGCACTTTTCAAAAACAATCTCCAAATCATGTTGAAATACAGAAATAAACACTTTTCCATAAACAATCTCTAAATCATGTTTGATGCACTCTGTAAGTTAATTTTATTTCAGAACTGTTTAATCAGGATGATAGTAACACTGTGGACGGTTTTCACCAAGTTGCAACATTGGAATACAGAAATAAACACTTTTCAAAAACAAGCTCCAAATCATGTTAAAATACAGAAATAACCACTTTTCAAAAACAAGCTCCAAATCATGTTGAAATACAGAAATAAACACTTTTCAAAAACAAGCTCCAAATCATGTTAAAATACAGAAATAAGCACTTTTCAAAAACAAGCTCCAAATCATGTTGAAATACAGAAATAAACACTTTTCCATAAACAAGCTCTAAATCATGTTTGATGCACTCTGTAAGTTAATTTTATTTCAGTACTGTTTAATCAGGATGATAGTAACACTGTGGACGTTTTCAGCAAGTTGCAACATTGGAATACAGAAATAAACACTTTTCAAAAACAAGCTCCAAATCATGTTAAAATACAGAAATAAGCACTTTTCAAAAACAAGCTCCAAATCATGTTGAAATACAGAAATAAACACTTTTCCATAAACAAGCTCTAAATCATGTTTGATGCACTCTGTAAGTTAATTTTATTTCAGTACTGTTTAATCAGGATGATAGGAACACCGTTCACAGTTTTCAGCAAGTTGCAACATTGAAATACAGAAATAAACACTTTTCCAAAAACAAGCTCTAAATCATGTTGAAATACAGAAAAAACACTTTTCAACAACAAGCTCCAAATCATGTTGAAATACAGAAATAAGCACTTTTCAAATACAAGCTCCAAATCATGTTGAATACAGAAATAAAAACTTTTCCATAAACAAGCTCTAAATCATGTTTGATGCACTCTGTAAGTTAATTTTATTTCAGTACTGTTTAATCAGGATGATAGTAACACTGTGGACGGTTTTCAGCAAGTTGCAACATTGGAATACAGAAATAAACACTTTTCCAAAAACAAGCTCAAAATCATGTTGAAAAACAGAAATAAACACTTTTCAAAAACAAGCTCCAAATCATGTTAAAATACAGAAATAAGCACTTTTCAAAAACAAGCTCCAAATCATGTTGAAATACAGAAATAAGCACTTTTCCAAAAAAAGCTCTAAATCATGTTGAAAAACAGAAAATACACTTTTCAAAAACAAGCTCCAAATCATGTTGAAATACAGAAATAAGCACTTTTCAAAAACAATCTCCAAATCATGTTGAAATACAGAAATAAACACTTTTCCATAAACAATCTCTAAATCATGTTTGATGCACTCTGTAAGTTAATTTTATTTCAGAACTGTTTAATCAGGATGATAGTAACACTGTGGACGGTTTTCACCAAGTTGCAACATTGGAATACAGAAATAAACACTTTTCAAAAACAAGCTCCAAATCATGTTAAAATACAGAAATAAGCACTTTTCAAAAACAAGCTCCAAATCATGTTGAAATACAGAAATAAACACTTTTCCATAAACAAGCTCTAAATCATGTTTGATGCACTCTGTAAGTTAATTTTATTTCAGTACTGTTTAATCAGGATGATAGTAACACTGTGGACGGTTTTCAGCAAGTTGCAACATTGGAATACAGAAATAAACACTTTTCCAAAAACAAGCTCTAAATCATGTTGAAAATACAGAAAAAACACTTTTCAAAAACAAGCTCCAAATCATGTTGAAATACAGAAATAAGCACTTTTCAAAAACAAGCTCCAAATCATGTTGAAATACAGAAATAAGCACTTTTCAAAAACAATCTCCAAATCATGTTGAAAAACAGAAATAAACACTTTCCAAAAACAAGCTCTAAATCATGTTGAAATACAGAAAAAACACTTTTCAAAAACAAGCTCCAAATCATGTTGAAATACAGAAATAAAAACTTTTCCATAAACAAGCTCTAAATCATGTTTGATGCACTCTGTAAGTTAATTTTATTTCAGTACTGTTTAATCAGGATGATAGTAACACTGTGGACGGTTTTCAGCAAGTTGCAACATTGGAATACAGAAATAAACACTTTTCCAAAAACAAGCTCTAAATCATGTTGAAAAACAGAAATAAACACTTTTCAAAAACAAGCTCCAAATCATGTTGAAAATACAGAAATAAGCACTTTTCACAAACAAGCTCCAAATCATGTTGAAATACAGAAATAAACACTCTCCAAATCATGTTGAAATACAGAAATAAACACTTTTCCATAAACAAGCTCTAAATCATGTTTGATGCACTCTGTAAGTTAATTTTATTTCAGTACTGTTTAATCAGGATGATAGGAACACTGTTCACAGTTTTCAGCAAGTTGCAACATTGAAATACAGAAATAAACACTTTTCCAAAAACAAGCTCTAAATCATGTTGAAATACAGAAAAAACACTTTTCAAAAACAAGCTCCAAATCATGTTGAAATACAGAAATAAGCACTTTTCAAATACAAGCTCCAAATCATGTTGAATACAGAAATAAAAACTTTTCCATAAACAAGCTCTAAATCATGTTTGATGCACTCTGTAAGTTAATTTTATTTCAGTACTGTTTAATCAGGATGATAGTAACACTGTGGACGGTTTTCAGCAAGTTGCAACATTGGAATACAGAAATAAACACTTTTCCAAAAACAAGCTCAAAATCATGTTGAAAAACAGAAATAAACACTTTTCAAAAACAAGCTCCAAATCATGTTAAAATACAGAAATAAGCACTTTTCAAAAACAAGCTCCAAATCATGTTGAAATACAGAAATAAACACTTTTCCATAAACAAGCTCTAAATCATGTTTGATGCACTCTGTAAGTTAATTTTATTTCAGTACTGTTTAATCAGGATGATTGTAACACTGTGGACGGTTTTCAGCAAGTTGCAACATTGGAATACAGAAATAAACACTTTTCAAAAACAAGCTCCAAATCATGTTAAAATACAGAAATAAGCACTTTTCAAAAACAAGCTCCAAATCATGTTGAAATACAGAAATAAACACTTTTCCATAAACAAGCTCTAAATCATGTTTGATGCACTCTGTAAGTTAATTTTATTTCAGTACTGTTTAATCAGGATGATAGGAACACTGTTCACAGTTTTCAGCAAGTTGCAACATTGAAATACAGAAATAAACACTTTTCCAAAAACAAGCTCTAAATCATGTTGAAATACAGAAAAAACACTTTTCAACAACAAGCTCCAAATCATGTTGAAATACAGAAATAAGCACTTTTCAAATACAAGCTCCAAATCATGTTGAATACAGAAATAAAAACTTTTCCATAAACAAGCTCTAAATCATGTTTGATGCACTCTGTAAGTTAATTTTATTTCAGTACTGTTTAATCAGGATGATAGTAACACTGTGGACGGTTTTCAGCAAGTTGCAACATTGGAATACAGAAATAAACACTTTTCCAAAAACAAGCTCAAAATCATGTTGAAAAACAGAAATAAACACTTTTCAAAAACAAGCTCCAAATCATGTTAAAATACAGAAATAAGCACTTTTCACAAACAAGCTCCAAATCATGTTGAAATACAGAAATAAACACTTTTCCATAAACAAGCTCTAAATCATGTTTGATGCACTCTGTAAGTTAATTTTATTTCTGTACTGTTTAATCAGGATGATAGTAACACTGTGGACGGTTTTCAGCAAGTTGCAACATTGGAATACAGAAATAAACACTTTTCCAAAAACAAGCTCAAAATCATGTTGAAAAACAGAAATAAACACTTTTCAAAAACAAGCTCCAAATCATGTTGAAATACAGAAATAAACACTTTTCAAAAACAAGCTCCAAATCATGTTGAAATACAGAAATAAACACTTTTCCAAAAAAAGCTCTAAATCATGTTGAAAAACAGAAAATACACTATTCAAAAACAAGCTCCAAATCATGTTGAAATACAGAAATAAGCACTTTTCAAATACAAGCTCCAAATCATGTTGAATACAGAAATAAAAACTTTTCCATAAACAAGCTCTAAATCATGTTTGATGCACTCTGTAAGTTAATTTTATTTCAGTACTGTTTAATCAGGATGATAGTAACACTGTGGACGGTTTTCAGCAAGTTGCAACATTGGAATACAGAAATAAACACTTTTCCAAAAACAAGCTCTAAATCATGTTGAAAAACAGAAAAAACACTTTTCAAAAACAAGCTCCAAATCATGTTGAAAAACAGAAATAAGCACTTTTCAAAAACAAGCTCCAAATCATGTTGAAATAAAGAAATAAACACTTTTCCAAAAAAAGCTCTAAATCATGTTGAAATACAGAAAAAACACTTTTCAAAAACAAGCTCCAAATCATGTTGAAATACAGAAATAAACACTTTTCCATAAACAAGCTCTAAATCATGTTTGATGCACTCTGTAAGTTAATTTTATTTCAGTACTGTTTAATCAGGATGATAGTAACACTGTGGACGGTTTTCAGCAAGTTGCAACATTGGAATACAGAAATAAACACTTTTCCAAAAACAAGCTCTAAATCATGTTGAAAAACAGAAATAAACACTTTTCAAAAACAAGCTCCAAATCATGTTAAAATACAGAAATAAGCACTTTTCAAAAACAAGCTCCAAATCATGTTGAAATACAGAAATAAACACTTTTCCATAAACAAGCTCTAAATCATGTTTGATGCACTCTGTAAGTTAATTTTATTTCAGAACTGTTTAATCAGGATGATTGTAACACTGTGGACGGTTTTCAGCAAGTTGCAACATTGGAATACAGAAATAAACACTTTTCAAAAACAAGCTCCAAATCATGTTAAAATACAGAAATAAGCACTTTTCAAAAACAAGCTCCAAATCATGTTGAAATACAGAAATAAACACTTTTCCATAAACAAGCTCTAAATCATGTTTGATGCACTCTGTAAGTTAATTTTATTTCAGTACTGTTTAATCAGGATGATAGGAACACTGTTCACAGTTTTCAGCAAGTTGCAACATTGAAATACAGAAATAAACACTTTTCCAAAAACAAGCTCTAAATCATGTTGAAATACAGAAAAAACACTTTTCAACAACAAGCTCCAAATCATGTTGAAATACAGAAATAAGCACTTTTCAAATACAAGCTCCAAATCATGTTGAATACAGAAATAAAAACTTTTCCATAAACAAGCTCTAAATCATGTTTGATGCACTCTGTAAGTTAATTTTATTTCAGTACTGTTTAATCAGGATGATAGTAACACTGTGGACGGTTTTCAGCAAGTTGCAACATTGGAATACAGAAATAAACACTTTTCCAAAAACAAGCTCAAAATCATGTTGAAAAACAGAAATAAGCACTTTTCAAAAACAAGCTCCAAATCATGTTGAAATACAGAAATAAACACTTTTCCATAAACAAGCTCTAAATCATGTTTGATGCACTCTGTAAGTTAATTTTATTTCAGTACTGTTTAATCAGGATGATAGGAACACTGTTCACAGTTTTCAGCAAGTTGCAACATTGAAATACAGAAATAAACACTTTTCAAAAACAAGCTCCAAATCATGTTGAAATACAGAAATAAACACTTTTCCAAAAAAAGCTCTAAATCATGTTGAAAAACAGAAAATACACTATTCAAAAACAAGCTCCAAATCATGTTGAAATTCAGAAATAAGCATTTTTCAAAAACAATCTCCAAATCATGTTGAAATACAGAAATAAACACTTTTCCATAAACAATCTCTAAATCATGTTGATGCACTCTGTAAGTTAATTTTATTTCAGTACTGTTTAATCAGGATGACAGTAACACTGTGGACGGTTTTCAGCAAGTTGCAACATTGGAATACAGAAATAAACACTTTTCCAAAAACAAGCTCTAAATCATGTTGAAATACAGAAAAAACACTTTTCAAAAACAAGCTCCAAATCATGTTGAAATACAGAAATAAACACTTTTCCATAAACAAGCTCTAAATCATGTTTGATGCACTCTGTAAGTTAATTTTATTTCAGTACTGTTTAATCAGGATGATAGTAACACTGTGGACGGTTTTCAGCAAGTTGCAACATTGGAATACAGAAATAAACACTTTTCAAAAACAAGCTCCAAATCATGTTAAAATACAGAAATAAGCACTTTTCAAAAACAAGCTCCAAATCATGTTGAAATACAGAAATAAACACTTTTCCATAAACAAGCTCTAAATCATGTTTGATGCACTCTGTAAGTTAATTTTATTTCAGTACTGTTTAATCAGGATGATAGGAACACTGTTCACAGTTTTCAGCAAGTTGCAACATTGAAATACAGAAATAAACACTTTTCCAAAAACAAGCTCTAAATCATGTTGAAATACAGAAAAAACACTTTTCAACAACAAGCTCCAAATCATGTTGAAATACAGAAATAAGCACTTTTCAAATACAAGCTCCAAATCATGTTGAATACAGAAATAAAAACTTTTCCATAAACAAGCTCTAAATCATGTTTGATGCACTCTGTAAGTTAATTTTATTTCAGTACTGTTCAATCAGGATGATAGTAACACTGTGGACGGTTTTCAGCAAGTTGCAACATTGGAATACAGAAATAAACACTTTTCCAAAAACAAGCTCAAAATCATGTTGAAAAACAGAAATAAACACTTTTCAAAAACAAGCTCCAAATCATGTTAAAATACAGAAATAAGCACTTTTCAAAAACAAGCTCCAAATCATGTTGAAATACAGAAATAAACACTTTTCCATAAACAAGCTCTAAATCATGTTTGATGCACTCTGTAAGTTAATTTTATTTCAGCACTGTTTAATCAGGATGATTGTAACACTGTGGACGGTTTTCAGCAAGTTGCAACATTGGAATACAGAAATAAACACTTTTCCAAAAACAAGCTCTAAATCATGTTGAAAAACAGAAAAAACACTTTTCAAAAACAAGCTCCAAATCATGTTGAAAAACAGAAATAAGCACTTTTCAAAAACAAGCTCCAAATCATGTTGAAATACAGAAATAAACACTTTTCCAAAAAAAGCTCTAAATCATGTTGAAAAACAGAAAATACACTTTTCAAAAACAAGCTCCAAATCATGTTGAAATACAGAAATAAGCACTTTTCAAAAACAATCTCCAAATCATGTTGAAATACAGAAATAAACACTTTTCCATAAACAATCTCTAAATCATGTTTGATGCACTCTCTAGGTTAATTTTATTTCAGTACTGTTTAATCAGGATGATAGGAACACTGTTCACAGTTTTCAGCAAGTTGCAACATTGAAATACAGAAATAAACACTTTTCCAAAAACAAGCTCTAAATCATGTTGAAATACAAAAAAAACACTTTTCAAAAACAAGCTCCAAATCATGTTGAAATACAGAAATAAGCACTTTTCAAATACAAGCTCCAAATCATGTTGAATACAGAAATAAACACTTTTCCATAAACAAGCTCTAAATCATTTTTGATGCACTCTGTAAGTTAATTTTTATTTCAGCACTGTTTAATCAGGATGATTGTAACACTGTGGACGGTTTTCAGCAAGTTGCAACATTGGAATACAGAAATAAACACTTTTCCAAAAACAAGCTCTAAATCATGTTGAAAAACAGAAATAAACACTTTTCAAAAACAAGCTCCAAATCATGTTAAAATACAGAAATAAGCACTTTTCAAAAACAAGCTCCAAATCATGTTAAAATACAGAAATAAGCACTTTTCAAAAACAAGCTCCAAATCATGTTGAAATACAGAAATAAACACTTTTCCATAAACAAGCTCTAAATCATGTTTGATGCACTCTGTAAGTTAATTTTATTTCTGTAATGTTTAATCAGGATGATAGTAACACTGTGGACGGTTTTCAGCAAGTTGCAACATTGGAATACAGAAATAAACACTTTTCCAAAAACAAGCTCTAAATCATGTTGAAAAACAGAAAAAACACTTTTCAAAAACAAGCTCCAAATCATGTTGAAAAACAGAAATAAGCACTTTTCAAAAACAAGCTCCAAATCATGTTGAAATACAGAAATAAGCACTTTTCCAAAAAAAGCTCTAAATCATGTTGAAAAACAGAAAATACACTTTTCAAAAACAAGCTCCAAATCATGTTGAAATACAGAAATAAGCACTTTTCAAAAACAATCTCCAAATCATGTTGAAATACAGAAATAAACACTTTTCCATAAACAATCTCTAAATCATGTTTGATGCACTCTGTAAGTTAATTTTATTTCAGAACTGTTTAATCAGGATGATAGTAACACTGTGGACGGTTTTCACCAAGTTGCAACATTGGAATACAGAAATAAACACTTTTCAAAAACAAGCTCCAAATCATGTTAAAATACAGAAATAACCACTTTTCAAAAACAAGCTCCAAATCATGTTGAAATACAGAAATAAACACTTTTCCATAAACAAGCTCTAAATCATGTTTGATGCACTCTGTAAGTTAATTTTATTTCAGTACTGTTTAATCAGGATGATAGTAACACTGTGGACGGTTTTCAGCAAGTTGCAACATTGGAATACAGAAATAAACACTTTTCCAAAAACAAGCTCTAAATCATGTTGAAAAACAGAAAAAACACTTTTCAAAAACAAGCTCCAAATCATGTTGAAAAACAGAAATAAGCACTTTTCAAAAACAAGCTCCAAATCATGTTGAAATACAGAAATAAGCACTTTTCCAAAAAAAGCTCTAAATCATGTTGAAAAACAGAAAATACACTTTTCAAAAACAAGCTCCAAATCATGTTGAAATACAGAAATAAGCACTTTTCAAAAACAATCTCCAAATCATGTTGAAATACAGAAATAAACACTTTTCCATAAACAATCTCTAAATCATGTTTGATGCACTCTGTAAGTTAATTTTATTTCAGAACTGTTTAATCAGGATGATAGTAACACTGTGGACGGTTTTCACCAAGTTGCAACATTGGAATACAGAAATAAACACTTTTCAAAAACAAGCTCCAAATCATGTTAAAATACAGAAATAACCACTTTTCAAAAACAAGCTCCAAATCATGTTGAAATACAGAAATAAACACTTTTCCATAAACAAGCTCTAAATCATGTTTGATGCACTCTGTAAGTTAATTTTATTTCAATACTGTTTAATCAGGATGATAGTAACACTGTGGACGGTTTTCAGCAAGTTGCAACATTGGAATACAGAAATAAACACTTTTCCAAAAACAAGCTCTAAATCATGTTGAAAAACAGAAAAAACACTTTTCAAAAACAAGCTCCAAATCATGTTGAAAAACAGAAATAAGCACTTTTCAAAAACAAGCTCCAAATCATGTTGAAATACAGAAATAAACACTTTTCCAAAAAAAGCTCTAAATCATGTTGAAAAACAGAAAATACACTTTTCAAAAACAAGCTCCAAATCATGTTGAAATACAGAAATAAGCACTTTTCAAAAACAATCTCCAAATCATGTTGAAATACAGAAATAAACACTTTTCCATAAACAATCTCTAAATCATGTTTGATGCACTCTCTAGGTTAATTTTATTTCAGTACTGTTTAATCAGGATGATAGGAACACTGTTCACAGTTTTCAGCAAGTTGCAACATTGAAATACAGAAATAAACACTTTTCCAAAAACAAGCTCTAAATCATGTTGAAATACAAAAAAAACACTTTTCAAAAACAAGCTCCAAATCATGTTGAAATACAGAAATAAGCACTTTTCAAATACAAGCTCCAAATCATGTTGAATACAGAAATAAACACTTTTCCATAAACAAGCTCTAAATCATTTTTGATGCACTCTGTAAGTTAATTTTTATTTCAGCACTGTTTAATCAGGATGATTGTAACACTGTGGACGGTTTTCAGCAAGTTGCAACATTGGAATACAGAAATAAACACTTTTCCAAAAACAAGCTCTAAATCATGTTGAAAAACAGAAATAAACACTTCTCAAAAACAAGCTCCAAATCATGTTAAAATACAGAAATAAGCACTTTTCAAAAACAAGCTCCAAATCATGTTAAAATACAGAAATAAGCACTTTTCAAAAACAAGCTCCAAATCATGTTGAAATACAGAAATAAACACTTTTCCATAAACAAGCTCTAAATCATGTTTGATGCACTCTGTAAGTTAATTTTATTTCTGTAATGTTTAATCAGGATGATAGTAACACTGTGGACGGTTTTCAGCAAGTTGCAACATTGGAATACAGAAATAAACACTTTTCCAAAAACAAGCTCTAAATCATGTTGAAAAACAGAAAAAACACTTTTCAAAAACAAGCTCCAAATCATGTTGAAAAACAGAAATAAGCACTTTTCAAAAACAAGCTCCAAATCATGTTGAAATACAGAAATAAGCACTTTTCCAAAAAAAGCTCTAAATCATGTTGAAAAACAGAAAATACACTTTTCAAAAACAAGCTCCAAATCATGTTGAAAAACAGAAAAAACACTTTTCAAAAACAAGCTCCAAATCATGTTGAAAAACAGAAATAAACACTTTTCCATAAACAAGCTCTAAATCATGTTTGATGCACTCTGTAAGTTAATTTTATTTCAGTACTGTTCAATCAGGATGATAGTAACACTGTGGACGGTTTTCAGCAAGTTGCAACATTGGAATACAGAAATAAACACTTTTCCAAAAACAAGCTCAAAATCATGTTGAAAAACAGAAATAAACACTTTTCAAAAACAAGCTCCAAATCATGTTAAAATACAGAAATAAGCACTTTTCAAAAACAAGCTCCAAATCATGTTGAAATACAGAAATAAACACTTTTCCATAAACAAGCTCTAAATCATGTTTGATGCACTCTGTAAGTTAATTTTATTTCAGCACTGTTTAATCAGGATGATTGTAACACTGTGGACGGTTTTCAGCAAGTTGCAACATTGGAATACAGAAATAAACACTTTTCCAAAAACAAGCTCTAAATCATGTTGAAAAACAGAAAAAACACTTTTCAAAAACAAGCTCCAAATCATGTTGAAAAACAGAAATAAGCACTTTTCAAAAACAAGCTCCAAATCATGTTGAAATACAGAAATAAACACTTTTCCAAAAAAAGCTCTAAATCATGTTGAAAAACAGAAAATACACTTTTCAAAAACAAGCTCCAAATCATGTTGAAATACAGAAATAAGCACTTTTCAAAAACAATCTCCAAATCATGTTGAAATACAGAAATAAACACTTTTCCATAAACAATCTCTAAATCATGTTTGATATACTCTCTAGGTTAATTTTATTTCAGTACTGTTTAATCAGGATGATAGGAACACTGTGGACGGTTTTCAGCAAGTTGCAACATTGGAATACAGAAATAAACACTTTTCCAAAAACAAGCTCTAAATCATTTTTGATGCACTCTGTAAGTTAATTTTTATTTCAGCACTGTTTAATCAGGATGATTGTAACACTGTGGACGGTTTTCAGCAAGTTGCAACATTGGAATACAGAAATAAACACTTTTCCAAAAACAAGCTCTAAATCATGTTGAAAAACAGAAATAAACACTTTTCAAAAACAAGCTCCAAATCATGTTAAAATACAGAAATAAGCACTTTTCAAAAACAAGCTCCAAATCATGTTAAAATACAGAAATAAGCACTTTTCAAAAACAAGCTCCAAATCATGTTGAAATACAGAAATAAACACTTTTCCATAAACAAGCTCTAAATCATGTTTGATGCACTCTGTAAGTTAATTTTATTTCTGTAATGTTTAATCAGGATGATAGTAACACTGTGGACGGTTTTCAGCAAGTTGCAACATTGGAATACAGAAATAAACACTTTTCCAAAAACAAGCTCTAAATCATGTTGAAAAACAGAAAAAACACTTTTCAAAAACAAGCTCCAAATCATGTTGAAAAACAGAAATAAGCACTTTTCAAAAACAAGCTCCAAATCATGTTGAAATACAGAAATAAGCACTTTTCCAAAAAGAGCTCTAAATCATGTTGAAAAACAGAAAATACACTTTTCAAAAACAAGCTCCAAATCATGTTGAAATACAGAAATAAGCACTTTTCAAAAACAATCTCCAAATCATGTTGAAATACAGAAATAAACACTTTTCCATAAACAATCTCTAAATCATGTTTGATGCACTCTGTAAGTTAATTTTATTTCAGAACTGTTTAATCAGGATGATAGTAACACTGTGGACGGTTTTCACCAAGTTGCAACATTGGAATACAGAAATAAACACTTTTCAAAAACAAGCTCCAAATCATGTTAAAATACAGAAATAACCACTTTTCAAAAACAAGCTCCAAATCATGTTGAAATACAGAAATAAACACTTTTCCATAAACAAGCTCTAAATCATGTTTGATGCACTCTGTAAGTTAATTTTATTTCAGTACTGTTTAATCAGGATGATAGTAACACTGTGGACGGTTTTCAGCAAGTTGCAACATTGGAATACAGAAATAAACACTTTTCCAAAAACAAGCTCTAAATCATGTTGAAAAACAGAAAAAACACTTTTCAAAAACAAGCTCCAAATCATGTTGAAAAACAGAAATAAACACTTTTCCATAAACAAGCTCTAAATCATGTTTGATGCACTCTGTAAGTTAATTTTTATTTCAGCACTGTTTAATCAGGATGATTGTAACACTGTGGACGGTTTTCAGCAAGTTGCAACATTGGAATACAGAAATAAACACTTTTCCAAAAACAAGCTCTAAATCATGTTGAAAAACAGAAATAAACACTTTTCAAAAACAAGCTCCAAATCATGTTAAAATACAGAAATAAGCACTTTTCAAAAACAAGCTCCAAATCATGTTAAAATACAGAAATAAGCACTTTTCAAAAACAAGCTCCAAATCATGTTGAAATACAGAAATAAACACTTTTCCATAAACAAGCTCTAAATCATGTTTGATGCACTCTGTAAGTTAATTTTATTTCTGTAATGTTTAATCAGGATGATAGTAACACTGTGGACGGTTTTCAGCAAGTTGCAACATTGGAATACAGAAATAAACACTTTTCCAAAAACAAGCTCTAAATCATGTTGAAAAACAGAAAAAACACTTTTCAAAAACAAGCTCCAAATCATGTTGAAAAACAGAAATAAGCACTTTTCAAAAACAAGCTCCAAATCATGTTGAAATACAGAAATAAGCACTTTTCCAAAAAGAGCTCTAAATCATGTTGAAAAACAGAAAATACACTTTTCAAAAACAAGCTCCAAATCATGTTGAAATACAGAAATAAGCACTTTTCAAAAACAATCTCCAAATCATGTTGAAATACAGAAATAAACACTTTTCCATAAACAATCTCTAAATCATGTTTGATGCACTCTGTAAGTTAATTTTATTTCAGAACTGTTTAATCAGGATGATAGTAACACTGTGGACGGTTTTCACCAAGTTGCAACATTGGAATACAGAAATAAACACTTTTCAAAAACAAGCTCCAAATCATGTTAAAATACAGAAATAACCACTTTTCAAAAACAAGCTCCAAATCATGTTGAAATACAGAAATAAACACTTTTCCATAAACAAGCTCTAAATCATGTTTGATGCACTCTGTAAGTTAATTTTATTTCAGTACTGTTTAATCAGGATGATAGTAACACTGTGGACGGTTTTCAGCAAGTTGCAACATTGGAATACAGAAATAAACACTTTTCCAAAAACAAGCTCTAAATCATGTTGAAAAACAGAAAAAACACTTTTCAAAAACAAGCTCCAAATCATGTTGAAAAACAGAAATAAACACTTTTCCATAAACAAGCTCTAAATCATGTTTGATGCACTCTGTAAGTTAATTTTATTTCAGTACTGTTTAATCAGGATGATAGTAACACTGTGGACGGTTTTCACCAAGTTGCAACATTGGAATACAGAAATAAACACTTTTCAAAAACAAGCTCCAAATCATGTTAAAATACAGAAATAACCACTTTTCAAAAACAAGCTCCAAATCATGTTGAAATACAGAAATAAACACTTTTCCATAAACAAGCTCTAAATCATGTTTGATGCACTCTGTAAGTTAATTTTATTTCAGTACTGTTTAATCAGGATGATAGTAACACTGTGGACGGTTTTCAGCAAGTTGCAACATTGGAATACAGAAATAAACACTTTTCCAAAAACAAGCTCTAAATCATGTTGAAAAACAGAAAAAACACTTTTCAAAAACAAGCTCCAAATCATGTTGAAAAACAGAAATAAGCACTTTTCAAAAACAAGCTCCAAATCATGTTGAAATACAGAAATAAGCACTTTTCCAAAAAAAGCTCTAAATCATGTTGAAAAACAGAAAATACACTTTTCAAAAACAAGCTCCAAATCATGTTGAAATACAGAAATAAGCACTTTTCAAAAACAATCTCCAAATCATGTTGAAATACAGAAATAAACACTTTTCCATAAACAATCTCTAAATCATGTTTGATGCACTCTGTAAGTTAATTTTATTTCAGAACTGTTTAATCAGGATGATAGTAACACTGTGGACGGTTTTCACCAAGTTGCAACATTGGAATACAGAAATAAACACTTTTCAAAAACAAGCTCCAAATCATGTTAAAATACAGAAATAACCACTTTTCAAAAACAAGCTCCAAATCATGTTGAAATACAGAAATAAACACTTTTCCATAAACAAGCTCTAAATCATGTTTGATGCACTCTGTAAGTTAATTTTATTTCAATACTGTTTAATCAGGATGATAGTAACACTGTGGACGGTTTTCAGCAAGTTGCAACATTGGAATACAGAAATAAACACTTTTCCAAAAACAAGCTCTAAATCATGTTGAAAAACAGAAAAAACACTTTTCAAAAACAAGCTCCAAATCATGTTGAAAAACAGAAATAAGCACTTTTCAAAAACAAGCTCCAAATCATGTTGAAATACAGAAATAAACACTTTTCCAAAAAAAGCTCTAAATCATGTTGAAAAACAGAAAATACACTTTTCAAAAACAAGCTCCAAATCATGTTGAAATACAGAAATAAGCACTTTTCAAAAACAATCTCCAAATCATGTTGAAATACAGAAATAAACACTTTTCCATAAACAATCTCTAAATCATGTTTGATGCACTCTCTAGGTTAATTTTATTTCAGTACTGTTTAATCAGGATGATAGGAACACTGTTCACAGTTTTCAGCAAGTTGCAACATTGAAATACAGAAATAAACACTTTTCCAAAAACAAGCTCTAAATCATGTTGAAATACAAAAAAAACACTTTTCAAAAACAAGCTCCAAATCATGTTGAAATACAGAAATAAGCACTTTTCAAATACAAGCTCCAAATCATGTTGAATACAGAAATAAACACTTTTCCATAAACAAGCTCTAAATCATTTTTGATGCACTCTGTAAGTTAATTTTTATTTCAGCACTGTTTAATCAGGATGATTGTAACACTGTGGACGGTTTTCAGCAAGTTGCAACATTGGAATACAGAAATAAACACTTTTCCAAAAACAAGCTCTAAATCATGTTGAAAAACAGAAATAAACACTTCTCAAAAACAAGCTCCAAATCATGTTAAAATACAGAAATAAGCACTTTTCAAAAACAAGCTCCAAATCATGTTAAAATACAGAAATAAGCACTTTTCAAAAACAAGCTCCAAATCATGTTGAAATACAGAAATAAACACTTTTCCATAAACAAGCTCTAAATCATGTTTGATGCACTCTGTAAGTTAATTTTATTTCTGTAATGTTTAATCAGGATGATAGTAACACTGTGGACGGTTTTCAGCAAGTTGCAACATTGGAATACAGAAATAAACACTTTTCCAAAAACAAGCTCTAAATCATGTTGAAAAACAGAAAAAACACTTTTCAAAAACAAGCTCCAAATCATGTTGAAAAACAGAAATAAGCACTTTTCAAAAACAAGCTCCAAATCATGTTGAAATACAGAAATAAGCACTTTTCCAAAAAAAGCTCTAAATCATGTTGAAAAACAGAAAATACACTTTTCAAAAACAAGCTCCAAATCATGTTGAAAAACAGAAAAAACACTTTTCAAAAACAAGCTCCAAATCATGTTGAAAAACAGAAATAAACACTTTTCCATAAACAAGCTCTAAATCATGTTTGATGCACTCTGTAAGTTAATTTTATTTCAGTACTGTTCAATCAGGATGATAGTAACACTGTGGACGGTTTTCAGCAAGTTGCAACATTGGAATACAGAAATAAACACTTTTCCAAAAACAAGCTCAAAATCATGTTGAAAAACAGAAATAAACACTTTTCAAAAACAAGCTCCAAATCATGTTAAAATACAGAAATAAGCACTTTTCAAAAACAAGCTCCAAATCATGTTGAAATACAGAAATAAACACTTTTCCATAAACAAGCTCTAAATCATGTTTGATGCACTCTGTAAGTTAATTTTATTTCAGCACTGTTTAATCAGGATGATTGTAACACTGTGGACGGTTTTCAGCAAGTTGCAACATTGGAATACAGAAATAAACACTTTTCCAAAAACAAGCTCTAAATCATGTTGAAAAACAGAAAAAACACTTTTCAAAAACAAGCTCCAAATCATGTTGAAAAACAGAAATAAGCACTTTTCAAAAACAAGCTCCAAATCATGTTGAAATACAGAAATAAACACTTTTCCAAAAAAAGCTCTAAATCATGTTGAAAAACAGAAAATACACTTTTCAAAAACAAGCTCCAAATCATGTTGAAATACAGAAATAAGCACTTTTCAAAAACAATCTCCAAATCATGTTGAAATACAGAAATAAACACTTTTCCATAAACAATCTCTAAATCATGTTTGATATACTCTCTAGGTTAATTTTATTTCAGTACTGTTTAATCAGGATGATAGGAACACTGTGGACGGTTTTCAGCAAGTTGCAACATTGGAATACAGAAATAAACACTTTTCCAAAAACAAGCTCTAAATCATTTTTGATGCACTCTGTAAGTTAATTTTTATTTCAGCACTGTTTAATCAGGATGATTGTAACACTGTGGACGGTTTTCAGCAAGTTGCAACATTGGAATACAGAAATAAACACTTTTCCAAAAACAAGCTCTAAATCATGTTGAAAAACAGAAATAAACACTTTTCAAAAACAAGCTCCAAATCATGTTAAAATACAGAAATAAGCACTTTTCAAAAACAAGCTCCAAATCATGTTAAAATACAGAAATAAGCACTTTTCAAAAACAAGCTCCAAATCATGTTGAAATACAGAAATAAACACTTTTCCATAAACAAGCTCTAAATCATGTTTGATGCACTCTGTAAGTTAATTTTATTTCTGTAATGTTTAATCAGGATGATAGTAACACTGTGGACGGTTTTCAGCAAGTTGCAACATTGGAATACAGAAATAAACACTTTTCCAAAAACAAGCTCTAAATCATGTTGAAAAACAGAAAAAACACTTTTCAAAAACAAGCTCCAAATCATGTTGAAAAACAGAAATAAGCACTTTTCAAAAACAAGCTCCAAATCATGTTGAAATACAGAAATAAGCACTTTTCCAAAAAGAGCTCTAAATCATGTTGAAAAACAGAAAATACACTTTTCAAAAACAAGCTCCAAATCATGTTGAAATACAGAAATAAGCACTTTTCAAAAACAATCTCCAAATCATGTTGAAATACAGAAATAAACACTTTTCCATAAACAATCTCTAAATCATGTTTGATGCACTCTGTAAGTTAATTTTATTTCAGAACTGTTTAATCAGGATGATAGTAACACTGTGGACGGTTTTCACCAAGTTGCAACATTGGAATACAGAAATAAACACTTTTCAAAAACAAGCTCCAAATCATGTTAAAATACAGAAATAACCACTTTTCAAAAACAAGCTCCAAATCATGTTGAAATACAGAAATAAACACTTTTCCATAAACAAGCTCTAAATCATGTTTGATGCACTCTGTAAGTTAATTTTATTTCAGTACTGTTTAATCAGGATGATAGTAACACTGTGGACGGTTTTCAGCAAGTTGCAACATTGGAATACAGAAATAAACACTTTTCCAAAAACAAGCTCTAAATCATGTTGAAAAACAGAAAAAACACTTTTCAAAAACAAGCTCCAAATCATGTTGAAAAACAGAAATAAACACTTTTCCATAAACAAGCTCTAAATCATGTTTGATGCACTCTGTAAGTTAATTTTTATTTCAGCACTGTTTAATCAGGATGATTGTAACACTGTGGACGGTTTTCAGCAAGTTGCAACATTGGAATACAGAAATAAACACTTTTCCAAAAACAAGCTCTAAATCATGTTGAAAAACAGAAATAAACACTTTTCAAAAACAAGCTCCAAATCATGTTAAAATACAGAAATAAGCACTTTTCAAAAACAAGCTCCAAATCATGTTAAAATACAGAAATAAGCACTTTTCAAAAACAAGCTCCAAATCATGTTGAAATACAGAAATAAACACTTTTCCATAAACAAGCTCTAAATCATGTTTGATGCACTCTGTAAGTTAATTTTATTTCTGTAATGTTTAATCAGGATGATAGTAACACTGTGGACGGTTTTCAGCAAGTTGCAACATTGGAATACAGAAATAAACACTTTTCCAAAAACAAGCTCTAAATCATGTTGAAAAACAGAAAAAACACTTTTCAAAAACAAGCTCCAAATCATGTTGAAAAACAGAAATAAGCACTTTTCAAAAACAAGCTCCAAATCATGTTGAAATACAGAAATAAGCACTTTTCCAAAAAGAGCTCTAAATCATGTTGAAAAACAGAAAATACACTTTTCAAAAACAAGCTCCAAATCATGTTGAAATACAGAAATAAGCACTTTTCAAAAACAATCTCCAAATCATGTTGAAATACAGAAATAAACACTTTTCCATAAACAATCTCTAAATCATGTTTGATGCACTCTGTAAGTTAATTTTATTTCAGAACTGTTTAATCAGGATGATAGTAACACTGTGGACGGTTTTCACCAAGTTGCAACATTGGAATACAGAAATAAACACTTTTCAAAAACAAGCTCCAAATCATGTTAAAATACAGAAATAACCACTTTTCAAAAACAAGCTCCAAATCATGTTGAAATACAGAAATAAACACTTTTCCATAAACAAGCTCTAAATCATGTTTGATGCACTCTGTAAGTTAATTTTATTTCAGTACTGTTTAATCAGGATGATAGTAACACTGTGGACGGTTTTCAGCAAGTTGCAACATTGGAATACAGAAATAAACACTTTTCCAAAAACAAGCTCTAAATCATGTTGAAAAACAGAAAAAACACTTTTCAAAAACAAGCTCCAAATCATGTTGAAAAACAGAAATAAACACTTTTCCATAAACAAGCTCTAAATCATGTTTGATGCACTCTGTAAGTTAATTTTATTTCAGTACTGTTTAATCAGGATGATAGTAACACTGTGGACGGTTTTCACCAAGTTGCAACATTGGAATACAGAACTAAACACTTTTCAAAAACAAGCTACAAATCATGTTAAAATACAGAAATAACCACTTTTCAAAAACAAGCTCCAAATCATGTTGAAATACAGAAATAAACACTTTTCCATAAACAAGCTCTAAATCATGTTTGATGCACTCTGTAAGTTAATTATATTTCAGTACTGTTTAATCAGGATGATAGGAACACTGTTCACAGTTTTCAGCAAGTTGCAACATTGAAATACAGAAATAAACACTTTTCCAAAAACAAGCTCTAAATCATGTTGAAATACAGAAAAAACACTTTTCAAAAACAAGCTCCAAATCATGTTGAAATACAGAAATAAGCACTTTTCAAATACAAGCTCCAAATCATGTTGAATACAGAAATAAACACTTTTCCATAAACAAGCTCTAAATCATGTTTGATGCACTCTGTAAGTTAATTTTATTTCAGTACTGTTTAATCAGGATGATAGTAACACTGTGGACGGTTTTCAGCAAGTTGCAACATTGGAATACAGAAATAAACACTTTTCCAAAAACAAGCTCTAAATCATGTTGAAAAACAGAAATAAACACTTTTCAAAAACAATCTCCAAATCATGTTGAAAAACAGAAATAAGCACTTTTCAAAAACAAGCTCCAAATCATGTTGAAATACAGAAATAAACACTTTTCCAAAAAAAGCTCTAAATCATGTTGAAAAACAGAAAATACACTTTTCAAAAACAAGCTCCAAATCATGTTGAAATACAGAAATAAGCAATTTTCAAAAACAATCTCCAAATCATGTTGAAATACAGAAATAAACACTTTTCCATAAACAATCTCTAAATCATGTTGATGCACTCTGTAAGTTAATTTTTATTTCAGCACTGTTTAATCAGGATGATTGTAACACTGTGGACGGTTTTCAGCAAGTTGCAACATTGAAATACAGAAATAAACACTTTTCCAAAAACAAGCTCTAAATCATGTTGAAATACAGAAAAAACACTTTCAAAAACAAGCTCCAAATCATGTTGAAATACAGAAATAAGCACTTTTCAAATACAAGCTCCAAATCATGTTGAATACAGAAATAAACACTTTTCCATAAACAAGCTCTAAATCATGTTTGATGCACTCTGTAAGTTAATTTTTATTTCAGCACTGTTTAATCAGGATGATTGTAACACTGTGGACGGTTTTCAGCAAGTTGCAACATTGGAATACAGAAATAAACACTTTTCCAAAAACAAGCTCTAAATCATGTTGAAAAACAGAAAAAACACTTTTCAAAAACAAGCTCCAAATCATGTTGAAAAACAGAAATAAGCACTTTTCAAAAACAAGCTCCAAATCATGTTGAAATACAGAAATAAGCACTTTTCCAAAAAAAGCTCTAAATCATGTTGAAAAACAGAAAATACACTTTTCAAAAACAAGCTCCAAATCATGTTGAAATACAGAAATAAGCACTTTTCAAAAACAATCTCCAAATCATGTTGAAATACAGAAATAAACACTTCTCCATAAACAATCTCTAAATCATGTTTGATGCACTCTGTAAGTTAATTTTATTTCAGTACTGTTTAATCAGGATGATAGGAACACTGTGGACGGTTTTCACCAAGTTGCAACATTGGAATACAGAAATAAACACTTTTCAAAAACAAGCTCCAAATCATGTTAAAATACAGAAATAACCACTTTTCAAAAACAAGCTCCAAATCATGTTGAAATACAGAAATAAACACTTTTCCATAAACAAGCTCTAAATCATGTTTGATGCACTCTGTAAGTTAATTTTATTTCAGTACTGTTTAATCAGGATGATAGTAACACTGTGGACGGTTTTCAGCAAGTTGCAACATTGGAATACAGAAATAAACACTTTTCCAAAAACAAGCTCTAAATCATGTTTAAAAACAGAAATAAACACTTTTCAAAAACAAGCTCCAAATCATGTTGAAAAACAGAAATAAGCACTTTTCAAAAACAAGCTCCAAATCATGTTGAAATACAGAAATAAACACTTTTCCAAAAACAAGCTCTAAATCATGTTGAAATACAGAAAAAACAATTTTCAAAAACAAGCTCCAAATCATGTTGAAATACAGAAATAAACACTTTTCCATAAACAAGCTCTAAATCATGTTTGATGCACTCTGTAAGTTAATTTTATTTCAGTACTGTTTAATCAGGATAATAGTAACACTGTGGATGGTTTTCACCAAGTTGCAACATTGGAATACAGAACTAAACACTTTTCAAAAACAAGCTACAAATCATGTTAAAATACAGAAATAACCACTTTTCAAAAACAAGCTCCAAATCATGTTGAAATACAGAAATAAACACTTTTCCATAAACAAGCTCTAAATCATGTTTGATGCACTCTGTAAGTTAATTATATTTCAGTACTGTGTAATCAGGATGATAGGAACACTGTTCACAGTTTTCAGCAAGTTGCAACATTAATATACAGAAATAAACACTTTTCCAAAAACAAGCTCTAAATCATGTTGAAATACAGAAAAAACACTTTTCAAAAACAAGCTCCAAATCATGTTGAAATACAGAAATAAGCACTTTTCAAATACAAGCTCCAAATCATGTTGAATACAGAAATAAACACTTTTCCATAAACAAGCTCTAAATCATGTTTGATGCACTCTGTAAGTTAATTTTATTTCAGTACTGTTTAATCAGGATGATAGTAACACTGTGGACGGTTTTCAGCAAGTTGCAACATTGGAATACAGAAATAAACACTTTTCCAAAAACAAGCTCTAAATCATGTTGAAAAACAGAAATAAACACTTTTCAAAAACAAGCTCCAAATCATGTTAAAATACAGAAATAAGCACTTTTCAAAAACAAGCTCCAAATCATGTTGAAATACAGAAATAAACACTTTTCCATAAACAAGCTCTAAATCATGTTTGATGCACTCTGTAAGTTAATTTTATTTCAGTACTGTTTAATCAGGATGATAGTAACACTGTGGACGGTTTTCAGCAAGTTGCAACATTGGAATACAGAAATAAACACTTTTCCAAAAACAAGCTCTAAATCATGTTGAAAAACAGAAATAAACACTTTTCCAAAAAAAGCTCTAAATCATGTTGAAAAACAGAAAATACACTTTTCAAAAACAAGCTCCAAATCATGTTGAAAAACAGAAATAAGCACTTTTCAAAAACAAGCTCCAAATCATGTTGAAATACAGAAATAAACACTTCCAAAAAAAGCTCTAAATCATGTTGAAAAACAGAAAATACACTTTTCAAAAACAAGCTCCAAATCATGTTGAAATACAGAAATGAGCAATTTTCAAAAACAATCTCCAAATCATGTTGAAATACAGAAATAAACACTTTTCCATAAACAATCTCTAAATCATGTTTGATGCACTCTGTAAGTTAATTTTATTTCAGTACTGTTTAATCAGGATGATAGTAACACTGTGGACGGTTTTCAGCAAGTTGCAACATTGGAATACAGAAATAAACACTTTTCCAAAAACAAGCTCTAAATCATGTTGAAAAACAGAAATAAGCACTTTTCAAAAACAAGCTCCAAATCATGTTGAAATACAGAAATAAACACTTTTCCATAAACAAGCTCTAAATCATGTTTGATGCACTCTGTAAGTTAATTTTATTTCAGTACTGTTTAATCAGGATGATAGTAACACTGTGGACGGTTTTCAGCAAGTTGCAACATTGGAATACAGAAATAAACACTTTTCCAAAAACAAGCTCTAAATCATGTTGAAAAACAGAAATAAACACTTTTCCAAAAAAAGCTCTAAATCATGTTGAAAAACAGAAAATACACTTTTCAAAAACAAGCTCCAAATCATGTTGAAAAACAGAAATAAGCACTTTTCAAAAACAAGCTCCAAATCATGTTGAAATACAGAAATAAACACTTCCAAAAAAAGCTCTAAATCATGTTGAAAAACAGAAAATACACTTTTTAAAAACAAGCTCCAAATCATGTTGAAATACAGAAATGAGCAATTTTCAAAAACAATCTCCAAATCATGTTGAATTACAGAAATAAACACTTTTCCATAAACAATCTCTAAATCATGTTTGATGCACTCTGTAAGTTAATTTTATTTCAGTACTGTTTAATCAGGATGATAGTAACACTGTGGACGGTTTTCAGCAAGTTGCAACATTGGAATACAGAAATAAACACTTTTCCAAAAACAAGCTCTAAATCATGTTGAAAAACAGAAATAAACACTTTTCAAAAACAAGCTCCAAATCATGTTGAAATACAGAAATAAGCACTTTTCAAATACAAGCTCCAAATCATGTTGAATACAGAAATAAACACTTTTCCATAAACAAGCTCTAAATCATGTTTGATGCACTCTGTAAGTTAATTTTATTTCAGTACTGTTTAATCAGGATGATAGTAACACTGTGGACGGTTTTCAGCAAGTTGCAACATTGGAATACAGAAATAAACACTTTTCCAAAAACAAGCTCTAAATCATGTTGAAAAACAGAAGTAAACACTTTTCAAAAACAAGCTCCAAATCATGTTAAAATACAGAAATAAGCACTTTTCAAAAACAAGCTCCAAATCATGTTGAAATACAGAAATAAACACTTTTCCATAAACAAGCTCTAAATCATGTTTGATGCACTCTGTAAGTTAATTTTATTTCAGTACTGTTTAATCAGGATGATAGTAACACTGTGGACGGTTTTCAGCAAGTTGCAACATTGGAATACAGAAATAAACACTTTTCCAAAAACAAGCTCTAAATCATGTTGAAAAACAGAAATAAACACTTTTCCAAAAAAAGCTCTAAATCATGTTGAAAAACAGAAAATACACTTTTCAAAAACAAGCTCCAAATCATGTTGAAAAACAGAAATAAGCACTTTTCAAAAACAAGCTCCAAATCATGTTGAAATACAGAAACAAACACTTTTCCAAAAAAAGCTCTAAATCATGTTGAAAAACAGAAAATACACTTTTCAAAAACAAGCTCCAAATCATGTTGAAATACAGAAATGAGCAATTTTCAAAAACAATCTCCAAATCATGTTGAAATACAGAAATAAACACTTTTCCATAAACAATCTCTAAATCATGTTTGATGCACTCTGTAAGTTAATTTTATTTCAGTACTGTTTAATCAGGATGATAGTAACACTGTGGACGGTTTTCAGCAAGTTGCAACATTGGAATACAGAAATAAACACTTTTCCAAAAACAAGCTCTAAATCATGTTGAAAAACAGAAATAAACACTTTTCAAAAACAAGCTCCAAATCATGTTGAAATACAGAAATAAGCACTTTTCAAATACAAGCTCCAAATCATGTTGAATACAGAAATAAACAATTTTCCATAAACAAGCTCTAAATCATGTTTGATGCACTCTGTAAGTTAATTTTATTTCAGTACTGTTTAATCAGGATGATAGTAACACTGTGGACGGTTTTCAGCAAGTTGCAACATTGGAATACAGAAATAAACACTTTTCCAAAAACAAGCTCTAAATCATGTTGAAAAACAGAAATAAACACTTTTCAAAAACAAGCTCCAAATCATGTTAAAATACAGAAATAAGCACTTTTCAAAAACAAGCTCCAAATCATGTTGAAATACAGAAATAAACACTTTTCCATAAACAAGCTCTAAATCATGTATGATGCACTCTGTAAGTTCATTTTATTTCAGTACTGTTTAATCAGGATGATAGTAACACTGTGGACGGTTTTCAGCAAGTTGCAACATTGGAATACAGAAATAAAAACTTTTCAAAAACAAGCTCCAAATCATGTTAAAATACAGAAATAAGCACTTTTCAAAAACAAGCTCCAAATCATGTTAAAATACAGAAATAAGCACTTTTCAAAAACAAGCTCCAAATCATGTTGAAATACAGAAATAAACACTTTTCCATAAACAAGCTCTAAATCATGTTTGATGCACTCTGTAAGTTAATTTTATTTCAGTACTGTTTAATCAGGATGATAGTAACACTGTGGACTGTTTTCAGCAAGTTGCAACATTGGAATACAGAAATAAACACTTTTCCAAAAACAAGCTCTAAATCATGTTGAAAAACAGAAAAAACACTTTTCAAAAACAAGCTCCAAATCATGTTGAAAAACAGAAATAAGCACTTTTCAAAAACAAGCTCCAAATCATGTTGAAATACAGAAATAAACACTTTTCCAAAAACAAGCTCTAAATCATGTTGAAAAACAGAAATAAACACTTTTCAAAAACAAGCTCCAAATCATGTTGAAATACAGAAATAAGCACTTTTCAAATACAAGCTCCAAATCATGTTGAATACAGAAATAAACACTTTTCCATAAACAAGCTCTAAATCATGTTTGATGCACTCTGTAAGTAAATTTTATTTCAGTACTGTTTAATCAGGATGATAGTAACACTGTGGACGGTTTTCAGCAAGTTGCAACATTGGAATACAGAAATAAACACTTTTCCAAAAACAAGCTCTAAATCATGTTGAAAAACAGAAATAAACACTTTTCAAAAACAAGCTCCAAATCATGTTAAAATACAGAAATAAGCACTTTTCAAAAACAAGCTCCAAATCATGTTGAAATACAGAAATAAACACTTTTCCATAAACAAGCTCTAAATCATGTTTGATGCACTCTGTAAGTTAATTTTATTTCAGTACTGTTTAATCAGGATGATAGTAACACTGTGGACGGTTTTCAGCAAGTTGCAACATTGGAATACAGAAATAAACAGTTTTCCAAAAACAAGCTCTAAATCATGTTGAAAAACAGAAATAAACACTTTTCAAAAACAAGCTCCAAATCATGTTGAAAAACAGAAATAAGCACTTTTCAAAAACAAGCTCCAAATCATGTTGAAATACAGAAATAAACACTTTTCCAAAAACAAGCTCTAAATCATGTTGAAAAACAGAAATAAACACTTTTCATAAACAAGCTCCAAATCATGTTGAAATACAGAAATAAGCACTTTTCAAATACAAGCTCCAAATCATGTTGAATACAGAAATAAACACTTTTCCATAAACAAGCTCTAAATCATGTTTGATGCACTCTGTAAGTTAATTTTATTTCAGTACTGTTTAATCAGGATGATAGTAACACTGTGGACGGTTTTCAGCAAGTTGCAACATTGGAATACAGAAATAAACACTTTTCCAAAAACAAGCTCTAAATCATGTTGAAAAACAGAAATAAACACTTTTCAAAAACAAGCTCCAAATCATGTTGAAATACAGAAATAAGCACTTTTCAAATACAAGCTCCAAATCATGTTGAATACAGAAATAAACACTTTTCCATAAACAAGCTCTAAATCATGTTTGATGCACTCTGTAAGTTAATTTTATTTCAGTACTGTTTAATCAGGATGATAGTAACACTGTGGACGGTTTTCAGCAAGTTGCAACATTGGAATACAGAAATAAACACTTTTCCAAAAACAAGCTCTAAATCATGTTGAAAAACAGAAATAAACACTTTTCCAAAAAAAGCTCTAAATCATGTTGAAAAACAGAAAATACACTTTTCAAAAACAAGCTCCAAATCATGTTGAAAAACAGAAATAAGCACTTTTCAAAAACAAGCTCCAAATCATGTTGAAATACAGAAATAAACACTTTTCCAAAAAAAGCTCTAAATCATGTTGAAAAACAGAAAATACACTTTTCAAAAACAAGCTCCAAATCATGTTGAAATACAGAAATGAGCAATTTTCAAAAACAATCTCCAAATCATGTTGAAATACAGAAATAAACACTTTTCCATAAACAATCTCTAAATCATGTTTGATGCACTCTGTAAGTTAATTTTATTTCAGTACTGTTTAATCAGGATGATAGCAACACTGTGGACGGTTTTCAGCAAGTTGCAACATTGGAATACAGAAATAAACACTTTTCCAAAAACAAGCTCTAAATCATGTTGAAAAACAGAAATAAACACTTTTCAAAAACAAGCTCCAAATCATGTTGAAATACAGAAATAAGCACTTTTCAAATACAAGCTCCAAATCATGTTGAATACAGAAATAAACAATTTTCCATAAACAAGCTCTAAATCATGTTTGATGCACTCTGTAAGTTAATTTTATTTCAGTACTGTTTAATCAGGATGATAGTAACACTGTGGACGGTTTTCAGCAAGTTGCAACATTGGAATACAGAAATAAACACTTTTCCAAAAACAAGCTCTAAATCATGTTGAAAAACAGAAATAAACACTTTTCAAAAACAAGCTCCAAATCATGTTAAAATACAGAAATAAGCACTTTTCAAAAACAAGCTCCAAATCATGTTGAAATACAGAAATAAACACTTTTCCATAAACAAGCTCTAAATCATGTATGATGCACTCTGTAAGTTCATTTTATTTCAGTACTGTTTAATCAGGATGATAGTAACACTGTGGACGGTTTTCAGCAAGTTGCAACATTGGAATACAGAAATAAAAACTTTTCAAAAACAAGCTCCAAATCATGTTAAAATACAGAAATAAGCACTTTTCAAAAACAAGCTCCAAATCATGTTAAAATACAGAAATAAGCACTTTTCAAAAACAAGCTCCAAATCATGTTGAAATACAGAAATAAACACTTTTCCATAAACAAGCTCTAAATCATGTTTGATGCACTCTGTAAGTTAATTTTATTTCAGTACTGTTTAATCAGGATGATAGTAACACTGTGGACTGTTTTCAGCAAGTTGCAACATTGGAATACAGAAATAAACACTTTTCCAAAAACAAGCTCTAAATCATGTTGAAAAACAGAAAAAACACTTTTCAAAAACAAGCTCCAAATCATGTTGAAAAACAGAAATAAGCACTTTTCAAAAACAAGCTCCAAATCATGTTGAAATACAGAAATAAACACTTTTCCAAAAACAAGCTCTAAATCATGTTGAAAAACAGAAATAAACACTTTTCAAAAACAAGCTCCAAATCATGTTGAAATACAGAAATAAGCACTTTTCAAATACAAGCTCCAAATCATGTTGAATACAGAAATAAACACTTTTCCATAAACAAGCTCTAAATCATGTTTGATGCACTCTGTAAGTAAATTTTATTTCAGTACTGTTTAATCAGGATGATAGTAACACTGTGGACGGTTTTCAGCAAGTTGCAACATTGGAATACAGAAATAAACACTTTTCCAAAAACAAGCTCTAAATCATGTTGAAAAACAGAAATAAACACTTTTCAAAAACAAGCTCCAAATCATGTTAAAATACAGAAATAAGCACTTTTCAAAAACAAGCTCCAAATCATGTTGAAATACAGAAATAAACACTTTTCCATAAACAAGCTCTAAATCATGTTTGATGCACTCTGTAAGTTAATTTTATTTCAGTACTGTTTAATCAGGATGATAGTAACACTGTGGACGGTTTTCAGCAAGTTGCAACATTGGAATACAGAAATAAACAGTTTTCCAAAAACAAGCTCTAAATCATGTTGAAAAACAGAAATAAACACTTTTCAAAAACAAGCTCCAAATCATGTTGAAAAACAGAAATAAGCACTTTTCAAAAACAAGCTCCAAATCATGTTGAAATACAGAAATAAACACTTTTCCAAAAACAAGCTCTAAATCATGTTGAAAAACAGAAATAAACACTTTTCATAAACAAGCTCCAAATCATGTTGAAATACAGAAATAAGCACTTTTCAAATACAAGCTCCAAATCATGTTGAATACAGAAATAAACACTTTTCCATAAACAAGCTCTAAATCATGTTTGATGCACTCTGTAAGTTAATTTTATTTCAGTACTGTTTAATCAGGATGATAGTAACACTGTGGACGGTTTTCAGCAAGTTGCAACATTGGAATACAGAAATAAACACTTTTCCAAAAACAAGCTCTAAATCATGTTGAAAAACAGAAATAAACACTTTTCAAAAACAAGCTCCAAATCATGTTGAAATACAGAAATAAGCACTTTTCAAATACAAGCTCCAAATCATGTTGAATACAGAAATAAACACTTTTCCATAAACAAGCTCTAAATCATGTTTGATGCACTCTGTAAGTTAATTTTATTTCAGTACTGTTTAATCAGGATGATAGTAACACTGTGGACGGTTTTCAGCAAGTTGCAACATTGGAATACAGAAATAAACACTTTTCCAAAAACAAGCTCTAAATCATGTTGAAAAACAGAAATAAACACTTTTCCAAAAAAAGCTCTAAATCATGTTGAAAAACAGAAAATACACTTTTCAAAAACAAGCTCCAAATCATGTTGAAATACAGAAATAAGCACTTTTCAAATACAAGCTCCAAATCATGTTGAATACAGAAATAAACACTTTTCCATAAACAAGCTCTAAATCATGTTTGATGCACTCTGTAAGTTAATTTTATTTCAGTACTGTTTAATCAGGATGATAGTAACACTGTGGACGGTTTTCAGCAAGTTGCAACATTGGAATACAGAAATAAACACTTTTCCAAAAACAAGCTCTAAATCATGTTGAAAAACAGAAATAAACACTTTTCAAAAACAAGCTCCAAATCATGTTAAAATACAGAAATAAGCACTTTTCAAAAACAAGCTCCAAATCATGTTGAAATACAGAAATAAACACTTTTCCATAAACAAGCTCTAAATCATGTTTGATGCACTCTGTAAGTTAATTTTATTTCAGTACTGTTTAATCAGGATGATAGTAACACTGTGGACGGTTTTCAGCAAGTTGCAACATTGGAATACAGAAATAAACACTTTTCCAAAAACAAGCTCTAAATCATGTTGAAAAACAGAAATAAACACTTTTCCAAAAAAAGCTCTAAATCATGTTGAAAAACAGAAAATACACTTTTCAAAAACAAGCTCCAAATCATGTTGAAAAACAGAAATAAGCACTTTTCAAAAACAAGCTCCAAATCATGTTGAAATACAGAAATAAACACTTTTCCATATACAAGCTCTAAATCATGTTTGATGCACTCTGTAAGTTAATTTTATTTCAGTACTGTTTAATCAGGATGATAGTAACACAGTGGACGGTTTTCAGCAAGTTGCAACATTGGAATACAGAAATAAACACTTTTCCAAAAACAAGCTCTAAATCATGTTGAAAAACAGAAATAAACACTTTTCCAAAAAAAGCTCTAAATCATGTTGAAAAACAGAAAATACACTTTTCAAAAACAAGCTCCAAATCATGTTGAAAAACAGAAATAAGCACTTTTCAAAAACAAGCTCCAAATCATGTTGAAATACAGAAATAAACACTTTTCCAAAAAAAGCTCTAAATCATGTTGAAAAACAGAAAATACACTTTTCAAAAACAAGCTCCAAATCATGTTGAAATACAGAAATGAGCAATTTTCAAAAACAATCTCCAAATCATGTTGAAATACAGAAATAAACACTTTTCCATAAACAATCTCTAAATCATGTTTGATGCACTCTGTAAGTTAATTTTATTTCAGTACTGTTTAATCAGGATGATAGTAACACTGTGGACGGTTTTCAGCAAGTTGCAACATTGGAATACAGAAATAAACACTTTTCCAAAAACAAGCTCTAAATCATGTTGAAAAACAGAAATAAACACTTTTCCAAAAAAAGCTCTAAATCATGTTGAAAAACAGAAAATACACTTTTCAAAACAAGCTCCAAATCATGTTGAAAAACAGAAATAAGCACTTTTCAAAAACAAGCTCCAAATCATGTTGAAATACAGAAATAAACACTTTTCCATATACAAGCTCTAAATCATGTTTGATGCACTCTGTAAGTTAATTTTATTTCAGTACTGTTTAATCAGGATGATAGTAACACTGTGGACGGTTTTCAGCAAGTTGCAACATTGGAATACAGAAATAAACACTTTTCCAAAAACAAGCTCTAAATCATGTTGAAAAACAGAAATAAACACTTTTCCAAAAAAAGCTCTAAATCATGTTGAAAAACAGAAAATACACTTTTCAAAAACAAGCTCCAAATCATGTTGAAAAACAGAAATAAGCACTTTTCAAAAACAAGCTCCAAATCATGTTGAAATACAGAAATAAACACTTTTCCAAAAAAAGCTCTAAATCATGTTGAAAAACAGAAAATACACTTTTCAAAAACAAGCTCCAAATCATGTTGAAATACAGAAATGAGCAATTTTCAAAAACAATCTCCAAATCATGTTGAAATACAGAAATAAACACTTTTCCATAAACAATCTCTAAATCATGTTTGATGCACTCTGTAAGTTAATTTTATTTCAGTACTGTTTAATCAGGATGATAGTAACACTGTGGACGGTTTTCAGCAAGTTGCAACATTGGAATACAGAAATAAACAGTTTTCCAAAAACAAGCTCTAAATCATGTTGAAAAACAGAAATAAACACTTTTCAAAAACAAGCTCCAAATCATGTTGAAATACAGAAATAAGCACTTTTCAAATACAAGCTCCAAATCATGTTGAATACAGAAATAAACACTTTTCCATAAACAAGCTCTAAATCATGTTTGATGCACTCTGTAAGTTAATTTTATTTCAGTACTGTTTAATCAGGATGATAGTAACACTGTGGACGGTTTTCAGCAAGTTGCAACATTGGAATACAGAAATAAACACTTTTCCAAAAACAAGCTCTAAATCATGTTGAAAAACAGAAATAAACACTTTTCCAAAAAAAGCTCTAAATCATGTTGAAAAACAGAAAATACACTTTTCAAAAACAAGCTCCAAATCATGTTGAAATACAGAAATAAGCACTTTTCAAATACAAGCTCCAAATCATGTTGAATACAGAAATAAACACTTTTCCATAAACAAGCTCTAAATCATGTTTGATGCACTCTGTAAGTTAATTTTATTTCAGTACTGTTTAATCAGGATGATAGTAACACTGTGGACGGTTTTCAGCAAGTTGCAACATTGGAATACAGAAATAAACACTTTTCCAAAAACAAGCTCTAAATCATGTTGAAAAACAGAAATAAACACTTTTCAAAAACAAGCTCCAAATCATGTTAAAATACAGAAATAAGCACTTTTCAAAAACAAGCTCCAAATCATGTTGAAATACAGAAATAAACACTTTTCCATAAACAAGCTCTAAATCATGTTTGATGCACTCTGTAAGTTAATTTTATTTCAGTACTGTTTAATCAGGATGATAGTAACACTGTGGACGGTTTTCAGCAAGTTGCAACATTGGAATACAGAAATAAACACTTTTCCAAAAACAAGCTCTAAATCATGTTGAAAAACAGAAATAAACACTTTTCCAAAAAAAGCTCTAAATCATGTTGAAAAACAGAAAATACACTTTTCAAAAACAAGCTCCAAATCATGTTGAAAAACAGAAATAAGCACTTTTCAAAAACAAGCTCCAAATCATGTTGAAATACAGAAATAAACACTTTTCCATATACAAGCTCTAAATCATGTTTGATGCACTCTGTAAGTTAATTTTATTTCAGTACTGTTTAATCAGGATGATAGTAACACAGTGGACGGTTTTCAGCAAGTTGCAACATTGGAATACAGAAATAAACACTTTTCCAAAAACAAGCTCTAAATCATGTTGAAAAACAGAAATAAACACTTTTCCAAAAAAAGCTCTAAATCATGTTGAAAAACAGAAAATACACTTTTCAAAAACAAGCTCCAAATCATGTTGAAAAACAGAAATAAGCACTTTTCAAAAACAAGCTCCAAATCATGTTGAAATACAGAAATAAACACTTTTCCAAAAAAAGCTCTAAATCATGTTGAAAAACAGAAAATACACTTTTCAAAAACAAGCTCCAAATCATGTTGAAATACAGAAATGAGCAATTTTCAAAAACAATCTCCAAATCATGTTGAAATACAGAAATAAACACTTTTCCATAAACAATCTCTAAATCATGTTTGATGCACTCTGTAAGTTAATTTTATTTCAGTACTGTTTAATCAGGATGATAGTAACACTGTGGACGGTTTTCAGCAAGTTGCAACATTGGAATACAGAAATAAACACTTTTCCAAAAACAAGCTCTAAATCATGTTGAAAAACAGAAATAAACACTTTTCAAAAACAAGCTCCAAATCATGTTGAAATACAGAAATAAGCACTTTTCAAATACAAGCTCCAAATCATGTTGAATACAGAAATAAACACTTTTCCATAAACAAGCTCTAAATCATGTTTGATGCACTCTGTAAGTTAATTTTATTTCAGTACTGTTTAATCAGGATGATAGTAACACTGTGGACGGTTTTCAGCAAGTTGCAACATTGGAATACAGAAATAAACACTTTTCCAAAAACAAGCTCTAAATCATGTTGAAAAACAGAAATAAACACTTTTCCAAAAAAAGCTCTAAATCATGTTGAAAAACAGAAAATACACTTTTCAAAACAAGCTCCAAATCATGTTGAAAAACAGAAATAAGCACTTTTCAAAAACAAGCTCCAAATCATGTTGAAATACAGAAATAAACACTTTTCCATATACAAGCTCTAAATCATGTTTGATGCACTCTGTAAGTTAATTTTATTTCAGTACTGTTTAATCAGGATGATAGTAACACTGTGGACGGTTTTCAGCAAGTTGCAACATTGGAATACAGAAATAAACACTTTTCCAAAAACAAGCTCTAAATCATGTTGAAAAACAGAAATAAACACTTTTCCAAAAAAAGCTCTAAATCATGTTGAAAAACAGAAAATACACTTTTCAAAAACAAGCTCCAAATCATGTTGAAAAACAGAAATAAGCACTTTTCAAAAACAAGCTCCAAATCATGTTGAAATACAGAAATAAACACTTTTCCAAAAAAAGCTCTAAATCATGTTGAAAAACAGAAAATACACTTTTCAAAAACAAGCTCCAAATCATGTTGAAATACAGAAATGAGCAATTTTCAAAAACAATCTCCAAATCATGTTGAAATACAGAAATAAACACTTTTCCATAAACAATCTCTAAATCATGTTTGATGCACTCTGTAAGTTAATTTTATTTCAGTACTGTTTAATCAGGATGATAGTAACACTGTGGACGGTTTTCAGCAAGTTGCAACATTGGAATACAGAAATAAACACTTTTCCAAAAACAAGCTCTAAATCATGTTGAAAAACAGAAATAAACACTTTTCAAAAACAAGCTCCAAATCATGTTGAAATACAGAAATAAGCACTTTTCAAATACAAGCTCCAAATCATGTTGAATACAGAAATAAACACTTTTCCATAAACAAGCTCTAAATCATGTTTGATGCACTCTGTAAGTTAATTTTATTTCAGTACTGTTTAATCAGGATGATAGTAACACTGTGGACGGTTTTCAGCAAGTTGCAACATTGGAATACAGAAATAAACACTTTTCCAAAAACAAGCTCTAAATCATGTTGAAAAACAGAAATAAACACTTTTCAAAAACAAGCTCCAAATCATGTTAAAATACAGAAATAAGCACTTTTCAAAAACAAGCTCCAAATCATGTTGAAATACAGAAATAAACACTTTTCCAAAAAAAGCTCTAAATCATGTTGAAAAACAGAAAATACACTTTTCAAAAACAAGCTCCAAATCATGTTGAAATACAGAAATGAGCAATTTTCAAAAACAATCTCCAAATCATGTTGAAATACAGAAATAAACACTTTTCCATAAACAATCTCTAAATCATGTTTGATGCACTCTGTAAGTTAATTTTATTTCAGTACTGTTTAATCAGGATGATAGTAACACTGTGGACGGTTTTCAGCAAGTTGCAACATTGGAATACAGAAATAAACACTTTTCCAAAAACAAGCTCTAAATCATGTTGAAAAACAGAAATAAACACTTTTCAAAAACAAGCTCCAAATCATGTTGAAATACAGAAATAAGCACTTTTCAAATACAAGCTCCAAATCATGTTGAATACAGAAATAAACACTTTTCCATAAACAAGCTCTAAATCATGTTGAAAAACAGAAATAAACACTTTTCAAAAACAAGCTCCAAATCATGTTGAAATACAGAAATAAGCACTTTTCAAATACAAGCTCCAAATCATGTTGAATACAGAAATAAACACTTTTCCATAAACAAGCTCTAAATCATGTTTGATGCACTCTGTAAGTTAATTTTATTTCAGTACTGTTTAATCAGGATGATAGTAACACTGTGGACGGTTTTCAGCAAGTTGCAACATTGGAATACAGAAATAAACACTTTTCCAAAAACAAGCTCTAAATCATGTTGAAAAACAGAAATAAACACTTTTCAAAAACAAGCTCCAAATCATGTTAAAATACAGAAATAAGCACTTTTCAAAAACAAGCTCCAAATCATGTTGAAATACAGAAATAAACACTTTTCCAAAAAAAGCTCTAAATCATGTTGAAAAACAGAAAATACACTTTTCAAAAACAAGCTCCAAATCATGTTGAAATACAGAAATGAGCAATTTTCAAAAACAATCTCCAAATCATGTTGAAATACAGAAATAAACACTTTTCCATAAACAATCTCTAAATCATGTTTGATGCACTCTGTAAGTTAATTTTATTTCAGTACTGTTTAATCAGGATGATAGTAACACTGTGGACGGTTTTCAGCAAGTTGCAACATTGGAATACAGAAATAAACACTTTTCCAAAAACAAGCTCTAAATCATGTTGAAAAACAGAAATAAACACTTTTCAAAAACAAGCTCCAAATCATGTTGAAATACAGAAATAAGCACTTTTCAAATACAAGCTCCAAATCATGTTGAATACAGAAATAAACACTTTTCCATAAACAAGCTCTAAATCATGTTTGATGCACTCTGTAAGTTAATTTTATTTCAGTACTGTTTAATCAGGATGATAGTAACACTGTGGACGGTTTTCAGCAAGTTGCAACATTGGAATACAGAAATAAACACTTTTCCAAAAACAAGCTCTAAATCATGTTGAAAAACAGAAATAAACACTTTTCCAAAAAAAGCTCTAAATCATGTTGAAAAACAGAAAATACACTTTTCAAAACAAGCTCCAAATCATGTTGAAAAACAGAAATAAGCACTTTTCAAAAACAAGCTCCAAATCATGTTGAAATACAGAAATAAACACTTTTCCATATACAAGCTCTAAATCATGTTTGATGCACTCTGTAAGTTAATTTTATTTCAGTACTGTTTAATCAGGATGATAGTAACACTGTGGACGGTTTTCAGCAAGTTGCAACATTGGAATACAGAAATAAACACTTTTCCAAAAACAAGCTCTAAATCATGTTGAAAAACAGAAATAAACACTTTTCCAAAAAAAGCTCTAAATCATGTTGAAAAACAGAAAATACACTTTTCAAAAACAAGCTCCAAATCATGTTGAAAAACAGAAATAAGCACTTTTCAAAAACAAGCTCCAAATCATGTTGAAATACAGAAATAAACACTTTTCCAAAAAAAGCTCTAAATCATGTTGAAAAACAGAAAATACACTTTTCAAAAACAAGCTCCAAATCATGTTGAAATACAGAAATTAGCAATTTTCAAAAACAATCTCCAAATCATGTTGAAATACAGAAATAAACACTTTTCCATAAACAATCTCTAAATCATGTTTGATGCACTCTGTAAGTTAATTTTATTTCAGTACTGTTTAATCAGGATGATAGTAACACTGTGGACGGTTTTCAGCAAGTTGCAACATTGGAATACAGAAATAAACACTTTTCCAAAAACAAGCTCTAAATCATGTTGAAAAACAGAAATAAACACTTTTCAAAAACAAGCTCCAAATCATGTTGAAATACAGAAATAAGCACTTTTCAAATACAAGCTCCAAATCATGTTGAATACAGAAATAAACACTTTTCCATAAACAAGCTCTAAATCATGTTTGATGCACTCTGTAAGTTAATTTTATTTCAGTACTGTTTAATCAGGATGATAGTAACACTGTGGACGGTTTTCAGCAAGTTGCAACATTGGAATACAGAAATAAACACTTTTCCAAAAACAAGCTCTAAATCATGTTGAAAAACAGAAATAAACACTTTTCAAAAACAAGCTCCAAATCATGTTAAAATACAGAAATAAGCACTTTTCAAAAACAAGCTCCAAATCATGTTGAAATACAGAAATAAACACTTTTCCATAAACAAGCTCTAAATCATGTTTGATGCACTCTGTAAGTTAATTTTATTTCAGTACTGTTTAATCAGGATGATAGTAACACTGTGGACGGTTTTCAGCAAGTTGCAACATTGGAATACAGAAATAAACACTTTTCCAAAAACAAGCTCTAAATCATGTTGAAAAACAGAAATAAACACTTTTCCAAAAAAAGCTCTAAATCATGTTGAAAAACAGAAAATACACTTTTCAAAAACAAGCTCCAAATCATGTTGAAAAACAGAAATAAGCACTTTTCAAAAACAAGCTCCAAATCATGTTGAAATACAGAAATAAACACTTTTCCAAAAAAAGCTCTAAATCATGTTGAAAAACAGAAAATACACTTTTCAAAAACAAGCTCCAAATCATGTTGAAATACAGAAATTAGCACTTTTCAAAAACAATCTCCAAATCATGTTGAAATACAGAAATAAACACTTTTCCATAAACAATCTCTAAATCATGTTTGATGCACTCTGTAAGTTAATTTTATTTCAGTACTGTTTAATCAGGATGATAGTAACACTGTGGACGGTTTTCAGCAAGTTGCAACATTGGAATACAGAAATAAACACTTTTCCAAAAACAAGCTCTAAATCATGTTGAAAAACAGAAATAAACACTTTTCAAAAACAAGCTCCAAATCATGTTGAAATACAGAAATAAACACTTTTCAAAAACAAGCTCCAAATCATGTTGAAATACAGAAATAAACACTTTTCCATAAACAAGCCCTAAATCATGTTTGATGCACTCTGTAAGTTAATTTTATTTCAGTACTGTTTAATCAGGATGATAGTAACACTGTGGACGGTTTTCAGCAAGTTGCAACTTTGGAATACAGAACTAAACACTTTTCAAAAACAAGCTACAAATCATGTTAAAATACAGAAATAACCACTTTTCAAAAACAAGCTCCAAATCATGTTGAAATACAGAAATAAACACTTTTCCATAAACAAGCTCTAAATCATGTTTGATGCACTCTGTAAGTTAATTATATTTCAGTACTGTTTAATCAGGATGATAGGAACACTGTTCACAGTTTTCAGCAAGTTGCAACATTGAAATACAGAAATAAACACTTTTCCAAAAACAAGCTCTAAATCATGTTGAAAAACAGAAAAAACACTTTTCAAAAACAAGCTCCAAATCATGTTGAAATACAGAAATAAGCACTTTTCAAATACAAGCTCCAAATCATGTTGAATACAGACATAAACACTTTTCCATAAACAAGCTCTAAATCATGTTTGATGCACTCTGTAAGTTAATTTTATTTCAGTACTGTTTAATCAGGATGATAGTAACACTGTGGACGGTTTTCAGCAAGTTGCAACATTGGAATACAGAAATAAACACTTTTCCAAAAACAAGCTCTAAATCATGTTGAAAAACAGAAATAAACACTTTTCCAAAAAAAGCTCTAAATCATGTTGAAAAACAGAAAATACACTTTTCAAAAACAAGCTCCAAATCATGTTGAAAAACAGAAATAAGCACTTTTCAAAAACAAGCTCCAAATCATGTTGAAAAACAGAAATAAACACTTTTCCAAAAAAAGCTCTAAATCATGTTGAAAAACAGAAAATACACTTTTCAAAAACAAGCTCCAAATCATGTTGAAAAACAGAAATAAGCACTTTTCAAAAACAAGCTCCAAATCATGTTGAAATACAGAAATAAACACTTTTCCATAAACAAGCTCTAAATCATGTTTGATGCACTCTGTAAGTTAATTTTATTTCAGTACTGTTTAATCAGGATGATAGTAACACTGTGGACGGTTTTCAGCAAGTTGCAACATTGGAATACAGAAATAAACACTTTTCCAAAAACAAGCTCTAAATCATGTTGAAAAACAGAAATAAACACTTTTCCAAAAAAAGCTCTAAATCATGTTGAAAAACAGAAAATACACTTTTCAAAAACAAGCTCCAAATCATGTTGAAAAACAGAAATAAGCACTTTTCAAAAACAAGCTCCAAATCATGTTGAAATACAGAAATAAACACTTTTCCAAAAAAAGCTCTAAATCATGTTGAAAAACAGAAAATACACTTTTCAAAAACAAGCTCCAAATCATGTTGAAATACAGAAATGAGCAATTTTCAAAAACAATCTCCAAATCATGTTGAAATACAGAAATAAACACTTTTCCATAAACAATCTCTAAATCATGTTTGATGCACTCTGTAAGTTAATTTTATTTCAGTACTGTTTAATCAGGATGATAGTAACACTGTGGACGGTTTTCAGCAAGTTGCAACATTGGAATACAGAAATAAGCACTTTTCAAAAACAAGCTCCAAATCATGTTGAAATACAGAAATAAACACTTTTCCATAAACAATCTCTAAATCATGTTTGATGCACTCTGTAAGTTAATTTTATTTCAGTACTGTTTAATCAGGATGATAGTAACACTGTGGACGGTTTTCAGCAAGTTGCAACATTGGAATACAGAAATAAACACTTTTCCAAAAACAAGCTCTAAATCATGTTGAAAAACAGAAATAAACACTTTTCAAAAACAAGCTCCAAATCATGTTGAAATACAGAAATAAACACTTTTCAAAAACAAGCTCCAAATCATGTTGAAATACAGAAATAAACACTTTTCCATAAACAAGCCCTAAATCATGTTTGATGCACTCTGTAAGTTAATTTTATTTCAGTACTGTTTAATCAGGATGATAGTAACACTGTGGACGGTTTTCAGCAAGTTGCAACTTTGGAATACAGAACTAAACACTTTTCAAAAACAAGCTACAAATCATGTTAAAATACAGAAATAACCACTTTTCAAAAACAAGCTCCAAATCATGTTGAAATACAGAAATAAACACTTTTCCATAAACAAGCTCTAAATCATGTTTGATGCACTCTGTAAGTTAATTATATTTCAGTACTGTTTAATCAGGATGATAGGAACACTGTTCACAGTTTTCAGCAAGTTGCAACATTGAAATACAGAAATAAACACTTTTCCAAAAACAAGCTCTAAATCATGTTGAAAAACAGAAAAAACACTTTTCAAAAACAAGCTCCAAATCATGTTGAAATACAGAAATAAGCACTTTTCAAATACAAGCTCCAAATCATGTTGAATACAGACATAAACACTTTTCCATAAACAAGCTCTAAATCATGTTTGATGCACTCTGTAAGTTAATTTTATTTCAGTACTGTTTAATCAGGATGATAGTAACACTGTGGACGGTTTTCAGCAAGTTGCAACATTGGAATACAGAAATAAACACTTTTCCAAAAACAAGCTCTAAATCATGTTGAAAAACAGAAATAAACACTTTTCCAAAAAAAGCTCTAAATCATGTTGAAAAACAGAAAATACACTTTTCAAAAACAAGCTCCAAATCATGTTGAAAAACAGAAATAAGCACTTTTCAAAAACAAGCTCCAAATCATGTTGAAAAACAGAAATAAACACTTTTCCAAAAAAAGCTCTAAATCATGTTGAAAAACAGAAAATACACTTTTCAAAAACAAGCTCCAAATCATGTTGAAAAACAGAAATAAGCACTTTTCAAAAACAAGCTCCAAATCATGTTGAAATACAGAAATAAACACTTTTCCATAAACAAGCTCTAAATCATGTTTGATGCACTCTGTAAGTTAATTTTATTTCAGTACTGTTTAATCAGGATGATAGTAACACTGTGGACGGTTTTCAGCAAGTTGCAACATTGGAATACAGAAATAAACACTTTTCCAAAAACAAGCTCTAAATCATGTTGAAAAACAGAAATAAACACTTTTCCAAAAAAAGCTCTAAATCATGTTGAAAAACAGAAAATACACTTTTCAAAAACAAGCTCCAAATCATGTTGAAAAACAGAAATAAGCACTTTTCAAAAACAAGCTCCAAATCATGTTGAAATACAGAAATAAACACTTTTCCAAAAAAAGCTCTAAATCATGTTGAAAAACAGAAAATACACTTTTCAAAAACAAGCTCCAAATCATGTTGAAATACAGAAATGAGCACTTTTCAAAAACAATCTCCAAATCATGTTGAAATACAGAAATAAACACTTTTCCATAAACAATCTCTAAATCATGTTTGATGCACTCTGTAAGTTAATTTTATTTCAGTACTGTTTAATCAGGATGATAGTAACACTGTGGACGGTTTTCAGCAAGTTGCAACATTGGAATACAGAAATAAGCACTTTTCAAAAACAAGCTCCAAATCATGTTGAAATACAGAAATAAACACTTTTCCATAAACAAGCTCTAAATCATGTTTGATGCACTCTGTAAGTTAATTTTATTTCAGTACTGTTTAATCAGGATGATAGTAACACTGTGGACGGTTTTCAGCAAGTTGCAACATTGGAATACAGAAATAAACACTTTTCCAAAAACAAGCTCTAAATCATGTTGAAAAACAGAAATAAACACTTTTCCAAAAAAAGCTCTAAATCATGTTGAAAAACAGAAAATACACTTTTCAAAAACAAGCTCCAAATCATGTTGAAAAACAGAAATAAGCACTTTTCAAAAACAAGCTCCAAATCATGTTGAAATACAGAAATAAACACTTTTCCAAAAAAAGCTCTAAATCATGTTGAAAAACAGAAAATACACTTTTCAAAAACAAGCTCCAAATCATGTTGAAATACAGAAATGAGCACTTTTCAAAAACAATCTCCAAATCATGTTGAAATACAGAAATAAACACTTTTCCATAAACAATCTCTAAATCATGTTTGATGCACTCTGTAAGTTAATTTTATTTCAGTACTGTTTAATCAGGATGATAGTAACACTGTGGACGGTTTTCAGCAAGTTGCAACATTGGAATACAGAAATAAGCACTTTTCAAAAACAAGCTCCAAATCATGTTGAAATACAGAAATAAACACTTTTCCATAAACAAGCTCTAAATCATGTTTGATGCACTCTGTAAGTTAATTTTATTTCAGTACTGTTTAATCAGGATGATAGTAACACTGTGGACGGTTTTCAGCAAGTTGCAACATTGGAATACAGAAATAAACACTTTTCCAAAAACAAGCTCTAAATCATGTTTAAAAACAGAAATAAACACTTTTCAAAAACAAGCTCCAAATCATGTTGAAATACAGAAATAAACACTTTTCAAAAACAAGCTCCAAATCATGTTGAAATACAGAAATAAACACTTTTCCATAAACAAGCCCTAAATCATGTTTGATGCACTCTGTAAGTTAATTTTATTTCAGTACTGTTTAATCAGGATGATAGTAACACTGTGGACGGTTTTCAGCAAGTTGCAACTTTGGAATACAGAACTAAACACTTTTCAAAAACAAGCTACAAATCATGTTAAAATACAGAAATAACCACTTTTCAAAAACAAGCTCCAAATCATGTTGAAATACAGAAATAAACACTTTTCCAAAAAAAGCTCTAAATCATGTTGAAAAACAGAAAATACACTTTTCAAAAACAAGCTCCAAATCATGTTGAAATACAGAAATGAGCACTTTTCAAAAACAATCTCCAAATCATGTTGAAATACAGAAATAAACACTTTTCCATAAACAATCTCTAAATCATGTTTGATGCACTCTGTAAGTTAATTTTATTTCAGTACTGTTTAATCAGGATGATAGTAACACTGTGGACGGTTTTCAGCAAGTTGCAACATTGGAATACAGAAATAAGCACTTTTCAAAAACAAGCTCCAAATCATGTTGAAATACAGAAATAAACACTTTTCCATAAACAAGCTCTAAATCATGTTTGATGCACTCTGTAAGTTAATTTTATTTCAGTACTGTTTAATCAGGATGATAGTAACACTGTGGACGGTTTTCAGCAAGTTGCAACATTGGAATACAGAAATAAACACTTTTCCAAAAACAAGCTCTAAATCATGTTTAAAAACAGAAATAAACACTTTTCAAAAACAAGCTCCAAATCATGTTGAAATACAGAAATAAACACTTTTCAAAAACAAGCTCCAAATCATGTTGAAATACAGAAATAAACACTTTTCCATAAACAAGCCCTAAATCATGTTTGATGCACTCTGTAAGTTAATTTTATTTCAGTACTGTTTAATCAGGATGATAGTAACACTGTGGACGGTTTTCAGCAAGTTGCAACTTTAGAATACAGAACTAAACACTTTTCAAAAACAAGCTACAAATCATGTTAAAATACAGAAATAACCACTTTTCAAAAACAAGCTCCAAATCATGTTGAAATACAGAAATAAACACTTTTCCATAAACAAGCTCTAAATCATGTTTGATGCACTCTGTAAGTTAATTATATTTCAGTACTGTTTAATCAGGATGATAGGAACACTGTTCACAGTTTTCAGCAAGTTGCAACATTGAAATACAGAAATAAACACTTTTCCAAAAACAAGCTCTAAATCATGTTGAAATACAGAAAAAACACTTTTCAAAAACAAGCTCCAAATAATGTTGAAATACAGAAATAAGCACTTTTCAAATACAAGCTCCAAATCATGTTGAAATACAGAAATGAGCACTTTTCAAAAACAATCTCCAAATCATGTTGAAATACAGAAATAAACACTTTTCCATAAACAATCTCTAAATCATGTTTGATGCACTCTGTAAGTTAATTTTATTTCAGTACTGTTTAATCAGGATGATAGTAACACTGTGGACGGTTTTCAGCAAGTTGCAACATTGGAATACAGAAATAAGCACTTTTCAAAAACAAGCTCCAAATCATGTTGAAATACAGAAATAAACACTTTTCCATAAACAAGCTCTAAATCATGTTTGATGCACTCTGTAAGTTAATTTTATTTCAGTACTGTTTAATCAGGATGATAGTAACACTGTGGACGGTTTTCAGCAAGTTGCAACATTGGAATACAGAAATAAACACTTTTCCAAAAACAAGCTCTAAATCATGTTGAAAAACAGAAATAAACACTTTTCAAAAACAAGCTCCAAATCATGTTGAAATACAGAAATAAACACTTTTCAAAAACAAGCTCCAAATCATGTTGAAATACAGAAATAAACACTTTTCCATAAACAAGCCCTAAATCATGTTTGATGCACTCTGTAAGTTAATTTTATTTCAGTACTGTTTAATCAGGATGATAGTAACACTGTGGACGGTTTTCAGCAAGTTGCAACTTTGGAATACAGAACTAAACACTTTTCAAAAACAAGCTACAAATCATGTTAAAATACAGAAATAACCACTTTTCAAAAACAAGCTCCAAATCATGTTGAAATACAGAAATAAACACTTTTCCATAAACAAGCTCTAAATCATGTTTGATGCACTCTGTAAGTTAATTATATTTCAGTACTGTTTAATCAGGATGATAGGAACACTGTTCACAGTTTTCAGCAAGTTGCAACATTGAAATACAGAAATAAACACTTTTCCAAAAACAAGCTCTAAATCATGTTGAAATACAGAAAAAACACTTTTCAAAAACAAGCTCCAAATCATGTTGAAATACAGAAATAAGCACTTTTCAAATACAAGCTCCAAATCATGTTGAATACAGACATAAACACTTTTCCATAAACAAGCTCTAAATCATGTTTGATGCACTCTGTAAGTTAATTTTATTTCAGTACTGTTTAATCAGGATGATAGTAACACTGTGGACGGTTTTCAGCAAGTTGCAACATTGGAATACAGAAATAAACACTTTTCCAAAAACAAGCTCTAAATCATGTTGAAAAACAGAAATAAACACTTTTCCAAAAAAAGCTCTAAATCATGTTGAAAAACAGAAAATACACTTTTCAAAAACAAGCTCCAAATCATGTTGAAAAACAGAAATAAGCACTTTTCAAAAACAAGCTCCAAATCATGTTGAAATACAGAAATAAACACTTTTCCATAAACAAGCTCTAAATCATGTTTGATGCACTCTGTAAGTTAATTTTATTTCAGTACTGTTTAATCAGGATGATAGTAACACTGTGGACGGTTTTCAGCAAGTTGCAACATTGGAATACAGAAATAAACACTTTTCCAAAAACAAGCTCTAAATCATGTTGAAAAACAGAAATAAACACTTTTCCAAAAAAAGCTCTAAATCATGTTGAAAAACAGAAAATACACTTTTCAAAAACAAGCTCCAAATCATGTTGAAAAACAGAAATAAGCACTTTTCAAAAACAAGCTCCAAATCATGTTGAAAAACAGAAATAAACACTTTTCCAAAAAAAGCTCTAAATCATGTTGAAAAACAGAAAATACACTTTTCAAAAACAAGCTCCAAATCATGTTGAAAAACAGAAATAAGCACTTTTCAAAAACAAGCTCCAAATCATGTTGAAATACAGAAATAAACACTTTTCCATAAACAAGCTCTAAATCATGTTTGATGCACTCTGTAAGTTAATTTTATTTCAGTACTGTTTAATCAGGATGATAGTAACACTGTGGACGGTTTTCAGCAAGTTGCAACATTGGAATACAGAAATAAACACTTTTCCAAAAACAAGCTCTAAATCATGTTGAAAAACAGAAATAAACACTTTTCCAAAAAAAGCTCTAAATCATGTTGAAAAACAGAAAATACACTTTTCAAAAACAAGCTCCAAATCATGTTGAAAAACAGAAATAAGCACTTTTCAAAAACAAGCTCCAAATCATGTTGAAATACAGAAATAAACACTTTTCCAAAAAAAGCTCTAAATCATGTTGAAAAACAGAAAATACACTTTTCAAAAACAAGCTCCAAATCATGTTGAAATACAGAAATGAGCACTTTTCAAAAACAATCTCCAAATCATGTTGAAATACAGAAATAAACACTTTTCCATAAACAATCTCTAAATCATGTTTGATGCACTCTGTAAGTTAATTTTATTTCAGTACTGTTTAATCAGGATGATAGTAACACTGTGGACGGTTTTCAGCAAGTTGCAACATTGGAATACAGAAATAAGCACTTTTCAAAAACAAGCTCCAAATCATGTTGAAATACAGAAATAAACACTTTTCCATAAACAAGCTCTAAATCATGTTTGATGCACTCTGTAAGTTAATTTTATTTCAGTACTGTTTAATCAGGATGATAGTAACACTGTGGACGGTTTTCAGCAAGTTGCAACATTGGAATACAGAAATAAACACTTTTCCAAAAACAAGCTCTAAATCATGTTTAAAAACAGAAATAAACACTTTTCAAAAACAAGCTCCAAATCATGTTGAAATACAGAAATAAACACTTTTCAAAAACAAGCTCCAAATCATGTTGAAATACAGAAATAAGCACTTTTCAAAAACAATCTCCAAATCATGTTGAAATACAGAAATAAACACTTTCCCATAAACAATCTCTAAATCATGTTTGATGCACTCTGTAAGTTAATTTTATTTCAGTACTGTTTAATCAGGATGATAGTAACACTGTGGACGGTTTTCAGCAAGTTGCAACTTTGGAATACAGAACTAAACACTTTTCAAAAACAAGCTACAAATCATGTTAAAATACAGAAATAACCACTTTTCAAAAACAAGCTCCAAATCATGTTGAAATACAGAAATAAACACTTTTCCATAAACAAGCTCTAAATCATGTTTGTTGCACTCTGTAAGTTAATTATATTTCAGTACTGTTTAATCAGGATGATAGGAACACTGTTCACAGTTTTCAGCAAGTTGCAACATTGAAATACAGAAATAAACACTTTTCCAAAAACAAGCTCTAAATCATGTTGAAATACAGAAAAAACACTTTTCAAAAACAAGCTCCAAATAATGTTGAAATACAGAAATAAGCACTTTTCAAATACAAGCTCCAAATCATGTTGAATACAGACATAAACACTTTTCCATAAACAAGCTCTAAATCATGTTTGATGCACTCTGTAAGTTAATTTTATTTCAGTACTGTTTAATCAGGATGATAGTAACACTGTGGACGGTTTTCAGCAAGTTGCAACATTGGAATACAGAAATAAACACTTTTCCAAAAACAAGCTCTAAATCATGTTTAAAAACAGAAATAACCACTTTTCAAAAACAAGCTCCAAATCATGTTGAAATACAGAAATAAACACTTTTCCATAAACAAGCTCTAAATCATGTTTGATGCACTCTGTAAGTTAATTATATTTCAGTACTGTTTAATCAGGATGATAGGAACACTGTTCACAGTTTTCAGCAAGTTGCAACATTGAAATACAGAAATAAACACTTTTCCAAAAACAAGCTCTAAATCATGTTGAAATACAGAAAAAACACTTTTCAAAAACAAGCTCCAAATCATGTTGAAATACAGAAATAAGCACTTTTCAAATACAAGCTCCAAATCATGTTGAATACAGACATAAACACTTTTCCATAAACAAGCTCTAAATCATGTTTGATGCACTCTGTAAGTTAATTTTATTTCAGTACTGTTTAATCAGGATGATAGTAACACTGTGGACGGTTTTCAGCAAGTTGCAACATTGGAATACAGAAATAAACACTTTTCCAAAAACAAGCTCTAAATCATGTTGAAAAACAGAAATAAACACTTTTCCAAAAAAAGCTCTAAATCATGTTGAAAAACAGAAAATTCACTTTTCAAAAACAAGCTCCAAATCATGTTGAAAAACAGAAATAAGCACTTTTCAAAAACAAGCTCCAAATCATGTTGAAATACAGAAATAAACACTTTTCCATAAACAAGCTCTAAATCATGTTTGATGCACTCTGTAAGTTAATTTTATTTCAGTACTGTTTAATCAGGATGATAGTAACACTGTGGACGGTTTTCAGCAAGTTGCAACATTGGAATACAGAAATAAACACTTTTCCAAAAACAAGCTCTAAATCATGTTGAAAAACAGAAATAAACACTTTTCCAAAAAAAGCTCTAAATCATGTTGAAAAACAGAAAATACACTTTTCAAAAACAAGCTCCAAATCATGTTGAAAAACAGAAATAAGCACTTTTCAAAAACAAGCTCCAAATCATGTTGAAATACAGAAATAAACACTTTTCCATAAACAAGCTCTAAATCATGTTTGATGCACTCTGTAAGTTAATTTTATTTCAGTACTGTTTAATCAGGATGATAGTAACACTGTGGACGGTTTTCAGCAAGTTGCAACATTGGAATACAGAAATAAACACTTTTCCAAAAACAAGCTCTAAATCATGTTGAAAAACAGAAATAAACACTTTTCCAAAAAAAGCTCTAAATCATGTTGAAAAACAGAAAATACACTTTTCAAAAACAAGCTCCAAATCATGTTGAAAAACAGAAATAAGCACTTTTCAAAAACAAGCTCCAAATCATGTTGAAATACAGAAATAAACACTTTTCCAAAAAAAGCTCTAAATCATGTTGAAAAACAGAAAATACACTTTTCAAAAACAAGCTCCAAATCATGTTGAAATACAGAAATGAGCACTTTTCAAAAACAATCTCCAAATCATGTTGAAATACAGAAATAAACACTTTTCCATAAACAATCTCTAAATCATGTTTGATGCACTCTGTAAGTTAATTTTATTTCAGTACTGTTTAATCAGGATGATAGTAACACTGTGGACGGTTTTCAGCAAGTTGCAACATTGGAATACAGAAATAAGCACTTTTCAAAAACAAGCTCCAAATCATGTTGAAAAACAGAAATAAGCACTTTTCAAAAACAAGCTCCAAATCATGTTGAAATACAGAAATAAACACTTTTCCATAAACAAGCTCTAAATCATGTTTGATGCACTCTGTAAGTTAATTTTATTTCAGTACTGTTTAATCAGGATGATAGTAACACTGTGGACGGTTTTCAGCAAGTTGCAACATTGGAATACAGAAATAAACACTTTTCCAAAAACAAGCTCTAAATCATGTTGAAAAACAGAAATAAACACTTTTCCAAAAAAAGCTCTAAATCATGTTGAAAAACAGAAAATACACTTTTCAAAAACAAGCTCCAAATCATGTTGAAAAACAGAAATAAGCACTTTTCAAAAACAAGCTCCAAATCATGTTGAAAAACAGAAATAAACACTTTTCCAAAAAAAGCTCTAAATCATGTTGAAAAACAGAAAATACACTTTTCAAAAACAAGCTCCAAATCATGTTGAAAAACAGAAATAAGCACTTTTCAAAAACAAGCTCCAAATCATGTTGAAATACAGAAATAAACACTTTTCCATAAACAAGCTCTAAATCATGTTTGATGCACTCTGTAAGTTAATTTTATTTCAGTACTGTTTAATCAGGATGATAGTAACACTGTGGACGGTTTTCAGCAAGTTGCAACATTGGAATACAGAAATAAACACTTTTCCAAAAACAAGCTCTAAATCATGTTGAAAAACAGAAATAAACACTTTTCCAAAAAAAGCTCTAAATCATGTTGAAAAACAGAAAATACACTTTTCAAAAACAAGCTCCAAATCATGTTGAAAAACAGAAATAAGCACTTTTCAAAAACAAGCTCCAAATCATGTTGAAATACAGAAATAAACACTTTTCCAAAAAAAGCTCTAAATCATGTTGAAAAACAGAAAATACACTTTTCAAAAACAAGCTCCAAATCATGTTGAAATACAGAAATGAGCACTTTTCAAAAACAATCTCCAAATCATGTTGAAATACAGAAATAAACACTTTTCCATAAACAATCTCTAAATCATGTTTGATGCACTCTGTAAGTTAATTTTATTTCAGTACTGTTTAATCAGGATGATAGTAACACTGTGGACGGTTTTCAGCAAGTTGCAACATTGGAATACAGAAATAAGCACTTTTCAAAAACAAGCTCCAAATCATGTTGAAATACAGAAATAAACACTTTTCCATAAACAAGCTCTAAATCATGTTTGATGCACTCTGTAAGTTAATTTTATTTCAGTACTGTTTAATCAGGATGATAGTAACACTGTGGACGGTTTTCAGCAAGTTGCAACATTGGAATACAGAAATAAACACTTTTCCAAAAACAAGCTCTAAATCATGTTTAAAAACAGAAATAAACACTTTTCAAAAACAAGCTCCAAATCATGTTGAAATACAGAAATAAACACTTTTCAAAAACAAGCTCCAAATCATGTTGAAATACAGAAATAAACACTTTTCCATAAACAAGCCCTAAATCATGTTTGATGCACTCTGTAAGTTAATTTTATTTCAGTACTGTTTAATCAGGATGATAGTAACACTGTGGACGGTTTTCAGCAAGTTGCAACTTTGGAATACAGAACTAAACACTTTTCAAAAACAAGCTACAAATCATGTTAAAATACAGAAATAACCACTTTTCAAAAACAAGCTCCAAATCATGTTGAAATACAGAAATAAACACTTTTCCATAAACAAGCTCTAAATCATGTTTGATGCACTCTGTAAGTTAATTATATTTCAGTACTGTTTAATCAGGATGATAGGAACACTGTTCACAGTTTTCAGCAAGTTGCAACATTGAAATACAGAAATAAACACTTTTCCAAAAACAAGCTCTAAATCATGTTGAAATACAGAAAAAACACTTTTCAAAAACAAGCTCCAAATAATGTTGAAATACAGAAATAAGCACTTTTCAAATACAAGCTCCAAATCATGTTGAATACAGACATAAACACTTTTCCATAAACAAGCTCTAAATCATGTTTGATGCACTCTGTAAGTTAATTTTATTTCAGTACTGTTTAATCAGGATGATAGTAACACTGTGGACGGTTTTCAGCAAGTTGCAACATTGGAATACAGAAATAAACACTTTTCCAAAAACAAGCTCTAAATCATGTTTAAAAACAGAAATAAACACTTTTCAAAAACAAGCTCCAAATCATGTTGAAATACAGAAATAAACACTTTTCAAAAACAAGCTCCAAATCATGTTGAAATACAGAAATAAACACTTTTCCATAAACAAGCCCTAAATCATGTTTGATGCACTCTGTAAGTTAATTTTATTTCAGTACTGTTTAATCAGGATGATAGTAACACTGTGGACGGTTTTCAGCAAGTTGCAACTTTGGAATACAGAACTAAACACTTTTCAAAAACAAGCTACAAATCATGTTAAAATACAGAAATAACCACTTTTCAAAAACAAGCTCCAAATCATGTTGAAATACAGAAATAAACACTTTTCCATAAACAAGCTCTAAATCATGTTTGATGCACTCTGTAAGTTAATTATATTTCAGTACTGTTTAATCAGGATGATAGGAACACTGTTCACAGTTTTCAGCAAGTTGCAACATTGAAATACAGAAATAAACACTTTTCCAAAAACAAGCTCTAAATCATGTTGAAATACAGAAAAAACACTTTTCAAAAACAAGCTCCAAATAATGTTGAAATACAGAAATAAGCACTTTTCAAATACAAGCTCCAAATCATGTTGAAATACAGAAATGAGCACTTTTCAAAAACAATCTCCAAATCATGTTGAAATACAGAAATAAACACTTTTCCATAAACAATCTCTAAATCATGTTTGATGCACTCTGTAAGTTAATTTTATTTCAGTACTGTTTAATCAGGATGATAGTAACACTGTGGACGGTTTTCAGCAAGTTGCAACATTGGAATACAGAAATAAGCACTTTTCAAAAACAAGCTCCAAATCATGTTGAAATACAGAAATAAACACTTTTCCATAAACAAGCTCTAAATCATGTTTGATGCACTCTGTAAGTTAATTTTATTTCAGTACTGTTTAATCAGGATGATAGTAACACTGTGGACGGTTTTCAGCAAGTTGCAACATTGGAATACAGAAATAAACACTTTTCCAAAAACAAGCTCTAAATCATGTTTAAAAACAGAAATAAACACTTTTCAAAAACAAGCTCCAAATCATGTTGAAATACAGAAATAAACACTTTTCAAAAACAAGCTCCAAATCATGTTGAAATACAGAAATAAACACTTTTCCATAAACAAGCCCTAAATCATGTTTGATGCACTCTGTAAGTTAATTTTATTTCAGTACTGTTTAATCAGGATGATAGTAACACTGTGGACGGTTTTCAGCAAGTTGCAACTTTGGAATACAGAACTAAACACTTTTCAAAAACAAGCTACAAATCATGTTAAAATACAGAAATAACCACTTTTCAAAAACAAGCTCCAAATCATGTTGAAATACAGAAATAAACACTTTTCCATAAACAAGCTCTAAATCATGTTTGATGCACTCTGTAAGTTAATTATATTTCAGTACTGTTTAATCAGGATGATAGGAACACTGTTCACAGTTTTCAGCAAGTTGCAACATTGAAATACAGAAATAAACACTTTTCCAAAAACAAGCTCTAAATCATGTTGAAAAACAGAAAAAACACTTTTCAAAAACAAGCTCCAAATCATGTTGAAATACAGAAATAAGCACTTTTCAAATACAAGCTCCAAATCATGTTGAATACAGACATAAACACTTTTCCATAAACAAGCTCTAAATCATGTTTGATGCACTCTGTAAGTTAATTTTATTTCAGTACTGTTTAATCAGGATGATAGTAACACTGTGGACGGTTTTCAGCAAGTTGCAACATTGGAATACAGAAATAAACACTTTTCCAAAAACAAGCTCTAAATCATGTTGAAAAACAGAAATAAACACTTTTCCAAAAAAAGCTCTAAATCATGTTGAAAAACAGAAAATACACTTTTCAAAAACAAGCTCCAAATCATGTTGAAAAACAGAAATAAGCACTTTTCAAAAACAAGCTCCAAATCATGTTGAAATACAGAAATAAACACTTTTCCATAAACAAGCTCTAAATCATGTTTGATGCACTCTGTAAGTTAATTTTATTTCAGTACTGTTTAATCAGGATGATAGTAACACTGTGGACGGTTTTCAGCAAGTTGCAACATTGGAATACAGAAATAAACACTTTTCCAAAAACAAGCTCTAAATCATGTTGAAAAACAGAAATAAACACTTTTCCAAAAAAAGCTCTAAATCATGTTGAAAAACAGAAAATACACTTTTCAAAAACAAGCTCCAAATCATGTTGAAAAACAGAAATAAGCACTTTTCAAAAACAAGCTCCAAATCATGTTGAAAAACAGAAATAAACACTTTTCCAAAAAAAGCTCTAAATCATGTTGAGAAAACAGAAAATACACTTTTCAAAAACAAGCTCCAAATCATGTTGAAAAACAGAAATAAGCACTTTTCAAAAACAAGCTCCAAATCATGTTGAAATACAGAAATAAACACTTTTCCACAAACAAGCTCTAAATCATGTTTGATGCACTCTGTAAGTTAATTTTATTTCAGTACTGTTTAATCAGGATGATAGTAACACTGTGGACGGTTTTCAGCAAGTTGCAACATTGGAATACAGAAATAAACACTTTTCCAAAAACAAGCTCTAAATCATGTTGAAAAACAGAAATAAACACTTTTCCAAAAAAAGCTCTAAATCATGTTGAAAAACAGAAAATACACTTTTCAAAAACAAGCTCCAAATCATGTTGAAAAACAGAAATAAGCACTTTTCAAAAACAAGCTCCAAATCATGTTGAAATACAGAAATAAACACTTTTCCAAAAAAAGCTCTAAATCATGTAGAAAAACAGAAAATACACTTTTCAAAAACAAGCTCCAAATCATGTTGAAATACAGAAATGAGCACTTTTCAAAAACAATCTCCAAATCATGTTGAAATACAGAAATAAACACTTTTCCATAAACAATCTCTAAATCATGTTTGATGCACTCTGTAAGTTAATTTTATTTCAGTACTGTTTAATCAGGATGATAGTAACACTGTGGACGGTTTTCAGCAAGTTGCAACATTGGAATACAGAAATAAGCACTTTTCAAAAACAAGCTCCAAATCATGTTGAAATACAGAAATAAACACTTTTCCATAAACAAGCTCTAAATCATGTTTGATGCACTCTGTAAGTTAATTTTATTTCAGTACTGTTTAATCAGGATGATAGTAACACTGTGGACGGTTTTCAGCAAGTTGCAACATTGGAATACAGAAATAAACACTTTTCCAAAAACAAGCTCTAAATCATGTTTAAAAACAGAAATAAACACTTTTCAAAAACAAGCTCCAAATCATGTTGAAATACAGAAATAAACACTTTTCAAAAACAAGCTCCAAATCATGTTGAAATACAGAAATAAACACTTTTCCATAAACAAGCCCTAAATCATGTTTGATGCACTCTGTAAGTTAATTTTATTTCAGTACTGTTTAATCAGGATGATAGTAACACTGTGGACGGTTTTCAGCAAGTTGCAACTTTGGAATACAGAACTAAACACTTTTCAAAAACAAGCTACAAATCATGTTAAAATACAGAAATAACCACTTTTCAAAAACAAGCTCCAAATCATGTTGAAATACAGAAATAAACACTTTTCCATAAACAAGCTCTAAATCATGTTTGATGCACTCTGTAAGTTAATTATATTTCAGTACTGTTTAATCAGGATGATAGGAACACTGTTCACAGTTTTCAGCAAGTTGCAACATTGAAATACAGAAATAAACACTTTTCCAAAAACAAGCTCTAAATCATGTTGAAATACAGAAAAAACACTTTTCAAAAACAAGCTCCAAATAATGTTGAAATACAGAAATAAGCACTTTTCAAATACAAGCTCCAAATCATGTTGAATACAGACATAAACACTTTTCCATAAACAAGCTCTAAATCATGTTTGATGCACTCTGTAAGTTAATTTTATTTCAGTACTGTTTAATCAGGATGATAGTAACACTGTGGACGGTTTTCAGCAAGTTGCAACATTGGAATACAGAAATAAACACTTTTCCAAAAACAAGCTCTAAATCATGTTGAAAAACAGAAATAAACACTTTTCCAAAAAAAGCTCTAAATCATGTTGAAAAACAGAAAATACACTTTTCAAAAACAAGCTCCAAATCATGTTGAAAAACAGAAATAAGCACTTTTCAAAAACAAGCTCCAAATCATGTTGAAATACAGAAATAAACACTTTTCCATAAACAAGCTCTAAATCATGTTTGATGCACTCTGTAAGTTAATTTTATTTCAGTACTGTTTAATCAGGATGATAGTAACACTGTGGACGGTTTTCAGCAAGTTGCAACATTGGAATACAGAAATAAACACTTTTCCAAAAACAAGCTCTAAATCATGTTGAAAAACAGAAATAAACACTTTTCCAAAAAAAGCTCTAAATCATGTTGAAAAACAGAAAATACACTTTTCAAAAACAAGCTCCAAATCATGTTGAAAAACAGAAATAAGCACTTTTCAAAAACAAGCTCCAAATCATGTTGAAATACAGAAATAAACACTTTTCCAAAAAAAGCTCTAAATCATGTTGAAAAACAGAAAATACACTTTTCAAAAACAAGCTCCAAATCATGTTGAAATACAGAAATGAGCACTTTTCAAAAACAATCTCCAAATCATGTTGAAATACAGAAATAAACACTTTTCCATAAACAATCTCTAAATCATGTTTGATGCACTCTGTAAGTTAATTTTATTTCAGTACTGTTTAATCAGGATGATAGTAACACTGTGGACGGTTTTCAGCAAGTTGCAACATTGGAATACAGAAATAAGCACTTTTCAAAAACAAGCTCCAAATCATGTTGAAATACAGAAATAAACACATTTCCATAAACAAGCTCTAAATCATGTTTGATGCACTCTGTAAGTTAATTTTATTTCAGTACTGTTTAATCAGGATGATAGTAACACTGTGGACGGTTTTCAGCAAGTTGCAACATTGGAATACAGAAATAAACACTTTTCCAAAAACAAGCTCTAAATCATGTTTAAAAACAGAAATAAACACTTTTCAAAAACAAGCTCCAAATCATGTTGAAATACAGAAATAAACACTTTTCAAAAACAAGCTCCAAATCATGTTGAAATACAGAAATAAACACTTTTCCATAAACAAGCCCTAAATCATGTTTGATGCACTCTGTAAGTTAATTTTATTTCAGTACTGTTTAATCAGGATGATAGTAACACTGTGGACGGTTTTCAGCAAGTTGCAACTTTGGAATACAGAACTAAACACTTTTCAAAAACAAGCTACAAATCATGTTAAAATACAGAAATAACCACTTTTCAAAAACAAGCTCCAAATCATGTTGAAATACAGAAATAAACACTTTTCCATAAACAAGCTCTAAATCATGTTTGATGCACTCTGTAAGTTAATTATATTTCAGTACTGTTTAATCAGGATGATAGGAACACTGTTCACAGTTTTCAGCAAGTTGCAACATTGAAATACAGAAATAAACACTTTTCCAAAAACAAGCTCTAAATCATGTTGATATACAGAAAAAACACTTTTCAAAAACAAGCTCCAAATCATGTTGAAATACAGAAATAAGCACTTTTCAAATACAAGCTCCAAATCATGTTGAATACAGACATAAACACTTTTCCATAAACAAGCTCTAAATCATGTTTGATGCACTCTGTAAGTTAATTTTATTTCAGTACTGTTTAATCAGGATTATAGTAACACTGTGGACGGTTTTCAGCAAGTTGCAACATTGGAATACAGAAATAAACACTTTTCCAAAAACAAGCTCTAAATCATGTTGAAAAACAGAAATAAACACTTTTCAAAAACAAGCTCCAAATCATGTTAAAATACAGAAATAAGCACTTTTCAAAAACAAGCTCCAAATCATGTTGAAATACAGAAATAAACACTTTTCCATAAACAAGCTCTAAATCATGTTTGATGCACTCTGTAAGTTAATTTTATTTCAGTACTGTTTAATCAGGATGATAGTAACACTGTGGACGGTTTTCAGCAAGTTGCAACATTGGAATACAGAAATAAACACTTTTCCAAAAACAAGCTCTAAATCATGTTGAAAAACAGAAATAAACACTTTTCAAAAACAAGCTCAAAATCATGTTGAAATACAGAAATAAGCACTTTTCAAATACAAGATCCAAATCATGTTGAATACAGAAATAAACACTTTTCCATAAACAAGCTCTAAATCATGTTTGATGCACTCTGTAAGTTAATTTTATTTCAGTACTGTTTAATCAGGATGATAGTAACACTGTGGAAGGTTTTCAGAAAGTTGCAACATTGGAATACAGAAATAAACACTTTTCCAAAAACAAGCTCTAAATCATGTTGAAAAACAGAAATAAACACTTTTCAAAAACAAGCTCCAAATCATGTTAAAATACAGAAATAAGCACTTTTCAAAAACAAGCTCCAAATCATGTTGAAATACAGAAATAAACACTTTTCCATAAACAAGCTCTAAATCATGTTTGATGCACTCTGTAAGTTAATTATATTTCAGTACTGTTAAATCAGGATGATAGTAACACTGTGGACGGTTTTCAGCAAGTTGCAACATTGGAATACAGAAATAAACACTTTTCCAAAAACAAGCTCTAAATCATGTTGAAAAACAGAAATAAACACTTTTCCAAAAAAAGCTCTAAATCATGTTGAAAAACAGAAAATACACTTTTCAAAAACAAGCTCCAAATCATGTTGAAAAACAGAAATAAGCACTTTTCAAAAACAAGCTCCAAATCATGTTGAAATACAGAAATAAACACTTTTCCAAAAAAAGCTCTAAATCATGTTGAAAAACAGAAAATACACTTTTCAAAAACAAGCTCCAAATCATGTTGAAATACAGAAATGAGCACTTTTCAAAAACAATCTCCAAATCATGTTGAAATACAGAAATAAACACTTTTCCATAAACAATCTCTAAATCATGTTTGATGCACTCTGTAAGTTAATTTTATTTCAGTACTGTTTAATCAGGATGATAGTAACACTGTGGACGGTTTTCAGCAAGTTGCAACATTGGAATACAGAAATAAACACTTTTCCAAAAACAAGCTCTAAATCATGTTGAAAAACAGAAATAAACACTTTTCAAAAACAAGCTCCAAATCATGTTGAAATACAGAAATAAACACTTTTCAAAAACAAGCTCCAAATCATGTTGAAATACAGAAATAAACACTTTTCCATAAACAAGCCCTAAATCATGTTTGATGCACTCTGTAAGTTAATTTTATTTCAGTACTGTTTAATCAGGATGATAGTAACACTGTGGACGGTTTTCAGCAAGTTGCAACATTGGAATACAGAAATAAACACTTTTCCAAAAACAAGCTCTAAATCATGTTGAAAACAGAAATACTTTTCAAAAACAAGCTCCAAATCATGTTAAAATACAGAAATAATCACTTTTCAAAAACAAGCTCCAAATCATGTTGAAATACAGAAATAAACACTTTTCCATAAACAAGCTCTAAATCATGTTTGATGCACTCTGTAAGTTAATTTTATTTCAGTACTGTTTAATCAGGATGATAGTAACACTGTGGACGGTTTTCAGCAAGTTGCAACATTGGAATACAGAAATAAAAACTTTTCAAAAACAAGCTCCAAATCATGTTAAAATACAGAAATAAGCACTTTTCAAAAACAAGCTCCAAATCATGTTAAAATACAGAAATAAGCACTTTTCAAAAACAAGCTCCAAATCATGTTGAAATACAGAAATAAACACTTTTCCATAAACAATCTCTAAATCATGTTTGATGCACTCTGTAAGTTAATTTTATTTCAGTACTGTTTAATCAGGATGATAGTAACACTGTGGACGGTTTTCAGCAAGTTGCAACATTGGAATACAGAAATAAACACTTTTCCAAAAACAAGCTCTAAATCATGTTGAAAAACAGAAAAAACACTTTTCAAAAACAAGCTCCAAATCATGTTGAAAAACAGAAATAAGCACTTTTCAAAAACAAGCTCCAAATCATGTTGAAATACAGAAATAAACACTTTTCCAAAAACAAGCTCTAAATCATGTTGAAAAACAGAAATAAACACTTTTCAAAAACAAGCTCCAAATCATGTTGAAATACAGAAATAAGCACTTTTCAAATACAAGCTCCAAATCATGTTGAATACAGACATAAACACTTTTCCATAAACAAGCTCTAAATCATGTTTGATGCACTCTGTAAGTTAATTTTATTTCAGTACTGTTTAATCAGGATTATAGTAACACTGTGGACGGTTTTCAGCAAGTTGCAACATTGGAATACAGAAATAAACACTTTTCCAAAAACAAGCTCTAAATCATGTTGAAAAACAGAAATAAACACTTTTCAAAAACAAGCTCCAAATCATGTTAAAATACAGAAATAAGCACTTTTCAAAAACAAGCTCCAAATCATGTTGAAATACAGAAATAAACACTTTTCCATAAACAAGCTCTAAATCATGTTTGATGCACTCTGTAAGTTAATTATATTTCAGTACTGTTTAATCAGGATGATAGGAACACTGTTCACAGTTTTCAGCAAGTTGCAACATTGAAATACAGAAATAAACACTTTTCCAAAAACAAGCTCTAAATCATGTTGAAATACAGAAAAAACACTTTTCAAAAACAAGCTCCAAATCATGTTGAAATACAGAAATAAGCACTTTTCAAATACAAGCTCCAAATCATGTTGAATACAGACATAAACACTTTTCCATAGACAAGCTCTAAATCATGTTTGATGCACTCTGTAAGTTAATTTTATTTCAGTACTGTTTAATCAGGATGATAGTAACACTGTGGACGGTTTTCAGCAAGTTGCAACATTGGAATACAGAAATAAACACTTTTCCAAAAACAAGCTCTAAATCATGTTGAAAAACAGAAATAAACACTTTTCAAAAACAAGCTCCAAATCATGTTGAAATACAGAAATAAGCACTTTTCAAATACAAGCTCCAAATCATGTTGAATACAGAAATAAACACTTTTCCATAAACAAGCTCTAAATCATGTTTGATGCACTCTGTAAGTTAATTTTATTTCAGTACTGTTTAATCAGGATGATAGTAACACTGTGGACGGTTTTCAGAAAGTTGCAACATTGGAATACAGAAATAAACACTTTTCCAAAAACAAGCTCTAAATCATGTTGAAAAACAGAAATAAACACTTTTCAAAAACAAGCTCCAAATCATGTTAAAATACAGAAATAAGCACTTTTCAAAAACAAGCTCCAAATCATGTTGAAATACAGAAATATACACTTTTCCATAAACAAGCTCTAAATCATGTTTGATGCACTCTAAGTTAATTTTATTTCAGTACTGTTTAATCAGGATGATAGTAACACTGTGGACGGTTTTCAGCAAGTTGCAACATTGGAATACAGAAATAAACACTTTTCCAAAAACAAGCTCTAAATCATGTTGAAAAACAGAAATAAACACTTTTCCAAAAAAAGCTCTAAATCATGTTGAAAAACAGAAAATACACTTTTCAAAAACAAGCTCCAAATCATGTTGAAAAACAGAAATAAGCACTTTTCAAAAACAAGCTCCAAATCATGTTGAAATACAGAAATGAACACTTTTCCAAAAAAAGCTCTAAATCATGTTGAAAAACAGAAAATACACTTTTCAAAAACAAGCTCCAAATCATGTTGAAATACAGAAATGAGCACTTTTCAAAAACAATCTCCAAATCATGTTGAAATACAGAAATAAACACTTTTCCATAAACAAGCTCTAAATCATGTTTGATGCACTCTGTAAGTTAATTTTATTTCAGTACTGTTTAATCAGGATGATAGTAACACTGTGGACGGTTTTCAGCAAGTTGCAACATTGGAATACAGAAATAAACACTTTTCCAAAAACAAGCTCTAAATCATGTTGAAAAACAGAAATAAACACTTTTCAAAAACAAGCTCCAAATCATGTTGAAATACAGAAATAAACACTTTTCAAAAACAAGCTCCAAATCATGTTGAAATACAGAAATAAACACTTTTCCATAAACAAGCCCTAAATCATGTTTGATGCACTCTGTAAGTTAATTTTATTTCAGTACTGTTTAATCAGGATGATAGTAACACTGTGGACGGTTTTCAGCAAGTTGCAACATTGGAATACAGAAATAAACACTTTTCCAAAAACAAGCTCTAAATCATGTTGAAAACAGAAATACTTTTCAAAAACAAGCTCCAAATCATGTTAAAATACAGAAATAATCACTTTTCAAAAACAAGCTCCAAATCATGTTGAAATACAGAAATAAACACTTTTCCATAAACAAGCTCTAAATCATGTTTGATGCACTCTGTAAGTTAATTTTATTTCAGTACTGTTTAATCAGGATGATAGTAACACTGTGGACGGTTTTCAGCAAGTTGCAACATTGGAATACAGAAATAAACACTTTTCCAAAAACAAGCTCTAAATGTTGAAAAACAGAAATAAACACTTTTCAAAAACAAGCTCCAAATCATGTTAAAATACAGAAATAAGCACTTTTCAAAAACAAGCTCCAAATCATGTTGAAATACAGAAATAAACACTTTTCCATAAACAAGCTCTAAATCATGTTTGATGCACTCTGTAAGTTAATTTTATTTCAGTACTGTTTAATCAGGATAATAGTAACACTGTGGACGGTTTTCAGCAAGTTGCAACATTGGAATACAGAAATAAACACTTTTCCAAAAACAAGCTCTAAATCATGTTGAAAAACAGAAAAAACACTTTTCAAAAACAAGCTCCAAATCATGTTGAAAAACAGAAATAAGCACTTTTCAAAAACAAGCTCCAAATCATGTTGAAATACAGAAATAAACACTTTTCCAAAAACAAGCTCTAAATCATGTTGAAAAACAGAAATAAACACTTTTCAAAAACAAGCTCCAAATCATGTTGAAATACAGAAATAAGCACTTTTCAAATACAAGCTCCAAATCATGTTGAATACAGAAATAAACACTTTTCCATAAACAAGCTCTAAATCATGTTTGATGCACTCTGTAAGTTAATTTTATTTCAGTACTGTTTAATCAGGATGATAGTAACACTGTGGACGGTTTTCAGCAAGTTGCAACATTGGAATACAGAAATAAACACTTTTCCAAAAACAAGCTCTAAATCATGTTGAAAAACAGAAATAAACACTTTTCAAAAACAAGCTCCAAATCATGTTAAAATACAGAAATAAGCACTTTTCAAAAACAAGCTCCAAATCATGTTGAAATACAGAAATAAACACTTTTCCATAAACAAGCTCTAAATCATGTTTGATGCACTCTGTAAGTTAATTTTATTTCAGTACTGTTTAATCAGGATGATAGTAACACTGTGGACGGTTTTCAGCAAGTTGCAACATTGGAATACAGAAATAAACACTTTTCCAAAAACAAGCTCTAAATCATGTTGAAAAACAGAAATAGACACTTTTCCAAAAAAAGCTCTAAATCATGTTGAAAAAAAGAAAATACACTTTTCAAAAACAAGCTCCAAATCATGTTGAAAAACAGAAATAAGCACTTTTCAAAAACAAGCTCCAAATCATGTTGAAATACAGAAATAAACACTTTTCCAAAAAAAGCTCTAAATCATGTTGAAAAACAGAAAATACACTTTTCAAAAACAAGCTCCAAATCATGTTGAAATACAGAAATGAGCACTTTTCAAAAACAATCTCCAAATCATGTTGAAATACAGAAATAAACACTTTTCCATAAACAATCTCTAAATCATGTTTGATGCACTCTGTAAGTTAATTTTATTTCAGTACTGTTTAATCAGGATGATAGTAACACTGTGGACGGTTTTCAGCAAGTTGCAACATAGGAATACAGAAATAAACACTTTTCCAAAAACAAGCTCTAAATCATGTTGAAAAACAGAAATAAACACTTTTCAAAAACAAGCTCCAAATCATGTTGAAATACAGAAATAAACACTTTTCAAAAACAAGCTCCAAATCATGTTGAAATACAGAAATAAACACTTTTCCATAAACAAGCCCTAAATCATGTTTGATGCACTCTGTAAGTTAATTTTATTTCAGTACTGTTTAATCAGGATGATAGTAACACTGTGGACGGTTTTCAGCAAGTTGCAACATTGGAATACAGAAATAAACACTTTTCCAAAAACAAGCTCTAAATGTTGAAAAACAGAAATAAACACTTTTCAAAAACAAGCTCCAAATCATGTTAAAATACAGAAATAAGCACTTTTCAAAAACAAGCTCCAAATCATGTTGAAATACAGAAATAAACACTTTTCCATAAACAAGCTCTAAATCATGTTTGATGCACTCTGTAAGTTAATTTTATTTCAGTACTGTTTAATCAGGATGATAGTAACACTGTGGACGGTTTTCAGCAAGTTGCAACATTGGAATACAGAAATAAAAACTTTTCAAAAACAAGCTCCAAATCATGTTAAAATACAGAAATAAGCACTTTTCAAAAACAAGCTCCAAATCATGTTAAAATACAGAAATAAGCACTTTTCAAAAACAAGCTCCAAATCATGTTGAAATACAGAAATAAACACTTTTCCATAAACAAGCTCTAAATCATGTTTGATGCACTCTGTAAGTTAATTTTATTTCAGTACTGTTTAATCAGGATAATAGTAACACTGTGGACGGTTTTCAGCAAGTTGCAACATTGGAATACAGAAATAAACACTTTTCCAAAAACAAGCTCTAAATCATGTTGAAAAACAGAAAAAACACTTTTCAAAAACAAGCTCCAAATCATGTTGAAAAACAGAAATAAGCACTTTTCAAAAACAAGCTCCAAATCATGTTGAAATACAGAAATAAACACTTTTCCAAAAACAAGCTCTAAATCATGTTGAAAAACAGAAATAAACACTTTTCAAAAACAAGCTCCAAATCATGTTGAAATACAGAAATAAGCACTTTTCAAATACAAGCTCCAAATCATGTTGAATACAGAAATAAACACTTTTCCATAAACAAGCTCTAAATCATGTTTGATGCACTCTGTAAGTTAATTTTATTTCAGTACTGTTTAATCAGGATGATAGTAACACTGTGGACGGTTTTCAGCAAGTTGCAACATTGGAATACAGAAATAAACACTTTTCCAAAAACAAGCTCTAAATCATGTTGAAAAACAGAAATAAACACTTTTCAAAAACAAGCTCCAAATCATGTTAAAATACAGAAATAAGCACTTTTCAAAAACAAGCTCCAAATCATGTTGAAATACAGAAATAAACACTTTTCCATAAACAAGCTCTAAATCATGTTTGATGCACTCTGTAAGTTAATTTTATTTCAGTACTGTTTAATCAGGATGATAGTAACACTGTGGACGGTTTTCAGCAAGTTGCAACATTGGAATACAGAAATTAACACTTTTCCAAAAACAAGCTCTAAATCATGTTGAAAAACAGAAATAGACACTTTTCCAAAAAAAGCTCTAAATCATGTTGAAAAAAAGAAAATACACTTTTCAAAAACAAGCTCCAAATCATGTTGAAAAACAGAAATAAGCACTTTTCAAAAACAAGCTCCAAATCATGTTGAAATACAGAAATAAACACTTTTCCAAAAAAAGCTCTAAATCATGTTGAAAAACAGAAAATACACTTTTCAAAAACAAGCTCCAAATCATGTTGAAATACAGAAATGAGCACTTTTCAAAAACAATCTCCAAATCATGTTGAAATACAGAAATAAACACTTTTCCATAAACAATCTCTAAATCATGTTTGATGCACTCTGTAAGTTAATTTTATTTCAGTACTGTTTAATCAGGATGATAGTAACACTGTGGACGGTTTTCAGCAAGTTGCAACATAGGAATACAGAAATAAACACTTTTCCAAAAACAAGCTCTAAATCATGTTGAAAAACAGAAATAAACACTTTTCAAAAACAAGCTCCAAATCATGTTGAAATACAGAAATAAACACTTTTCAAAAACAAGCTCCAAATCATGTTGAAATACAGAAATAAACACTTTTCCATAAACAAGCCCTAAATCATGTTTGATGCACTCTGTAAGTTAATTTTATTTCAGTACTGTTTAATCAGGATGATAGTAACACTGTGGACGGTTTTCAGCAAGTTGCAACATTGGAATACAGAAATAAACACTTTTCCAAAAACAAGCTCTAAATGTTGAAAAACAGAAATAAACACTTTTCAAAAACAAGCTCCAAATCATGTTAAAATACAGAAATAAGCACTTTTCAAAAACAAGCTCCAAATCATGTTGAAATACAGAAATAAACACTTTTCCATAAACAAGCTCTAAATCATGTTTGATGCACTCTGTAAGTTAATTTTATTTCAGTACTGTTTAATCAGGATGATAGTAACACTGTGGACGGTTTTCAGCAAGTTGCAACATTGGAATACAGAAATAAAAACTTTTCAAAAACAAGCTCCAAATCATGTTAAAATACAGAAATAAGCACTTTTCAAAAACAAGCTCCAAATCATGTTAAAATACAGAAATAAGCACTTTTCAAAAACAAGCTCCAAATCATGTTGAAATACAGAAATAAACACTTTTCCATAAACAAGCTCTAAATCATGTTTGATGCACTCTGTAAGTTAATTTTATTTCAGTACTGTTTAATCAGGATGATAGTAACACTGTGGACGGTTTTCAGCAAGTTGCAACATTGGAATACAGAAATAAAAACTTTTCAAAAACAAGCTCCAAATCATGTTAAAATACAGAAATAAGCACTTTTCAAAAACAAGCTCCAAATCATGTTAAAATACAGAAATAAGCACTTTTCAAAAACAAGCTCCAAATCATGTTGAAATACAGAAATAAACACTTTTCCATAAACAAGCTCTAAATCATGTTTGATGCACTCTGTAAGTTAATTTTATTTCAGTACTGTTTAATCAGGATGATAGTAACACTGTGGACGGTTTTCAGCAAGTTGCAACATTGGAATACAGAAATAAACACTTTTCCAAAAACAAGCTCTAAATCATGTTGAAAAACAGAAAAAACACTTTTCAAAAACAAGCTCCAAATCATGTTGAAAAACAGAAATAAGCACTTTTCAAAAACAAGCTCCAAATCATGTTGAAATACAGAAATAAACACTTTTACAATAAAAGCTCTAAATCATGTTGAAAAACAGAAAATACACTTTTCAAAAACAAGCTCCAAATCATGTTGAAATACAGAAATGAGCACTTTTCAAAAACAATCTCCAAATCATGTTGAAATACAGAAATAAACACTTTTCCATAAACAATCTCTAAATCATGTTTGATGCACTCTGTAAGTTAATTTTATTTCAGCACTGTTTAATCAGGATGATAGTAACACTGTGGACGGTTTTCACCAAGTTGCAACATTGGAATACAGAAATAAACACTTTTCAAAAACAAGCTCCAAATCATGTTAAAATACAGAAATAACCACTTTTCAAAAACAAGCTCCAAATCATGTTGAAATACAGAAATAAACACTTTTCCATAAACAAGCTCTAAATCATGTTTGATGCACTCTGTAAGTTAATTTTATTTCAGTACTGTTTAATCAGGATGATAGGAACACTGTTCACAGTTTTCAGCAAGTTGCAACATTGAAATACAGAAATAAACACTTTTCAAAAACAAGCTCCAAATCATGTTGAAATACAGAAATAAGCACTTTTCAAAAACAAGCTCCAAATCATGTTGAAATGCAGAAATAAACACTTTTCCATGAAAAAGCTCTAAATCATGTTTGATGAACTCTCTAAGTTAATTTTATTTCAGTACTGTTTAATCAGGATGATAGTAACACTGTTCACAGTTTTCAGCAAGTTGCAACATTGAAATACAGAAATAAACACTTTTCAAAAACAAGCTCCAAATCATGTTGAAATACAGAAATAAGCACTTTTCAAAAACAAGCTCCAAATCATGTTAAAATGCAGAAATAAGCACTTTTCAAAAACAAGCTCCAAATCATGTTAAAATACAGAAATAAGCACTTTTCAAAAACAAGCTCCAAATCATGTTGAAATACAGAAATAAACACTTTTCCATAAACAAACTCTAAATCATGTTTGATGCACTCTGTAAGTTAATTTTGTTTCAGTACTGTTTAATCAGGATGATAGTAACACTGTGGACGTTTTTCAGCAAGTTGCAACATTGGAATACAGAAATAAACACTTTTCCAAAAACAAGCTCTAAATCATGTTGAAATACAGAAAAAACACTTTTCAAAATCAAGCTCCAAATCATGTTGAAATACAGAAATAAGCACTTTTCAAAAACAAGCTCCAAATCATGTTGAAATACAGAAATAAGCACTTTTCAAAAACAATCTCCAAATCATGTTGAAATACAGAAATAAACACTTTCCCATAAACAATCTCTAAATCATGTTTGATGCACTCTGTAAGTTAATTTTATTTCAGTACTGTTTAATCAGGATGATAGTAACACTGTGGACGGTTTTCAGCAAGTTGCAACATTGGAATACAGAAATAAACACTTTTCCAAAAACAAGCTCTAAATCATGTTGAAATACAGAAAAAACACTTTTCAAAAACAAGCTCCAAATCATGTTGAAATACAGAAATAAACACTTTTCCATAAACAAGCTCTAAATCATGTTTGATGCACTCTGTAAGTTAATTTTATTTCAGTACTGTTTAATCAGGATGATAGTAACACTGTGGACGGTTTTCAGCAAGTTGCAACATTGGAATACAGAAATAAACACTTTTCGAAAAACAAGCTCAAAATCATGTTGAAAAACAGAAATAAACACTTTTCAAAAACAAGCTCCAAATCATGTTGAAATAAAGAAATAAGCACTTTTCAAAAACAAGCTCCAAATCATGTTGAAATACAGAAATAAACACTTTTCCATAAACAAGCTCTAAATCATGTTTGATGCACTCTGTAAGTTAATTTTATTTCAGTACTGTTTAATCAGGATGATAGTAACACTGTGGACGGTTTTCAGCAAGTTGCAACATTGGAATACAGAAATAAACACTTTTCCAAAAACATGCTCAAAATCATGTTGAAAAACAGAAATAAACACTTTTCAAAAACAAGCTCCAAATCATGTTGAAATACAGAAATAAGCACTTTTCAAAAACAAGCTCCAAATCATGTTGAAATACAGAAATAAACACTTTTCCATAAACAAGCTCTAAATCATGTTTGATGCTCTCTGGAAGTTAATTTTATTTCAGTACTGTTTAATCAGGATGATAGGAACACTGTGGACAGTTTTCAGCAAGTTGCAACATTGAAATACAGAAATAAACACTTTTCCAAAAACAAGCTCTAAATCATGTTGAAATACAGAAAAAACACTTTTCAAAAACAAGCTCCAAATCATGTTGAAATACAGAAATAAGCACTTTTCAAATACAAGCTCCAAATCATGTTGAATACAGAAATAAACACTTTTCCATAAACAAGCTCTAAATCATGTTTGATGCTCTCTGGAAGTTAATTTTATTTCAGTACTGTCACGATCGTGTGGAGGATTGATGGACCAAAACGCAGCTTTAGGAAAATATGCCATCTTCTTTTATTTTTAAATGATGACGAAAATAAACACGACACACTTTAACAAACTATACAAAACAACAAAACGACCGTGAAGCTACAAACGTTGTGCACATACATACAGGCTACAAACGTTCTACATAGACAATTACCCACAACCAATGAGAGCCTATGGCTACCCTAAATAAGGCTCCCAATCAGAGACAACCGAAATCAGCTGTCTCTAATTGGGAACTCATTCAGGTAACCATAGACTCTCCTAGACAACTAAACATACATAGACAACACTAGAAACATGTACTCCACACAAACCCATATACTATACACAACCCCTTTACCATAAACAACACCCAAAACCAACAAAACATAAACATTCCCCATGTCACACCCTGACCTAACTAAAATAATAAAGAAAACAAAGAATACTAAGGCCAGGGCGTGACATAACCCCCCCCTTGAGGCGCGAACTCCGGGCGCACCATACACAGTCTAGGGGAGGGTCTGGGTGGGCTTCCCTCCACGGTGGCGGCTCCGGCTCTGGTCGTGGTCCCCACTTCACCACAGTCCCTAACCACCTCCTTAGCTTCTTCAAAATGACCCCTCTCCACATTAATCCCATTGCATTAAGGGACAGCTCCGGACTAAGGGCCAGTACCAGGGTAAGGGGCAGTACCAGGGTAAGGGGCAGTACCAGGGTCAGGGGCAGTACCAGGGTAAGGGGCAGCACCAGGGTAAGGGCAGCACCAGGATAAGGGGCAGCTCCGGACTGAAGAATGGCAGCTCCGGACTGAGGGACTGCAGCTCCGGACTGAGGGACTGCAGCTCCGGACTGAGGGATGGCCCATGGCTGGCTGACGGATCTGGCTGCTCATGGCTAGCTGACGGATCTGGCTGCTCATGGCTAGCTGACGGATCTGGCTGCTCATGGCTAGCTGACGGATCTGGCTGCTCATGGCTAGCTGACGGATCTGGCTGCTCATGGCTAGCTGACGGATCTGGCTGCTCATGGCTAGCTGACTGATCTGGCTGCTCCTGTCTGGTTGGCGGCTCTGGCAGATCCTGTCTGGTTGGCGGCTCTGACAGATCCTGTCTGGTTGGCGGCTCTGGCAGATCCTGTCTGGTTGGCGGCTCTGGCATATCCTGTCTGACGGACGGCTCTAGCGGCTCCTGTCTGGCTGGCGGCTCTAGCGGCTCCTGTCTGGCGGACGGCTCAGTAGGCTCATGGCAGACGGGCGGCTTTGCAGGCTCATGGCAGACGGGCGGCTTTGCAGGCTCATGGCAGACGGATGGCTCAGATGGCGCTGGGGAGACGGATGGCTCAGATGGCGCTGGGGAGACGGATGGCTCAGATGGCGCTGGGGAGACGGATGGCTCAGATGGCGCTGGGGAGACGGGCAGTTCAGTCATCGCTGTGCAGACGGCAGACTCCTGCCGGCTGAGGCGCACTGTAGGCCTGGTGCGTGGGGCCGGAACTGGTGGTACCGGACTGGGGACACGCATCTCAGGGCTAATGCGGGGAGCAGCAACAGGATGCACAGGACTCTGGAGACGCACAAGAGGCTTAGTGCGTGGTGCCGGAATTGGTGATACCGGGCTGGAGACACGCACCATAGGACGAGTGCGTGGAGGAGGAACAGGGCTCTGGAGACACACTGGAAGCCTGTTACGTGGTGTAGGCACTGGTGGCACTGAACTGGGGCGGGGAGGTGGCGCCGGAAATACCGGACCGTGCAGGCGTATTGGCTCCCTTGAGCATTGAGCCTGACCAACCTTACCTGGTTGAATGCTCCCCGTTGCCCGACCAGTGCGGGGAGGTGGAATAACCCGCACCGGGCTATGTAGGCGAACCGGGGACACCATGCGTAAGGCTGGTGCCATGTAAACCGGCCCGAGGAGACGCACTGGTGGCCAGATATGTAGGGCCGGCTTCATGACATCCGGCTCAATACTCAATCTAGCCCTGCCAGTGCGGGGAGGTGGAATAACCCGCACCGGGCTATGCACACGTACAGGAGACACCGTGCGCTCTACTGCGTAACACGGTGTCTGCCCGTACTCTCGCTCTCCACGGTAATTACAGGGAGTAGGCGCAGGTTTCCTACCTGACTTCGCCACTCTCCCTTTAAGCCCCCCCAAAAGAAATTTTTGGGGTTTTCCCACAGGCTTCCTACCGCTTCGTCGTGCTGCCTCCATTCGCCGGTATCCCTCCTCGCACTGCGCCAGAGAATCCCAGGCGGGCTCCGGCACTCTCCCTGGGTTGATCGCCCACCTGTCGATCTCCTCCCACGTAGTGTAACCCAGATCCTTTGTAGGTTCCTTTTCCTGCCTCCGAGCTAGCTCCTCATATCGCCGCCTCTCTGCTTTCGCTGCCTCCAGCTCAGCTTTGGGGCGGTTATATTCTCCTGGTACCTCCCGGTCTAAAATTTCCTCCCATGTCCATAAATCCTTGTATTGCTCCTGTTGCTGCTGGTCATGCCGCTTGGTCCTATGGTGGGTAATTCTGTCACGATCGTGTGGAGGATTGATGGACCAAAACGCAGCTTTAGGAAAATATGCCATCTTCTTTTATTTTTAAAAGATGACGAAAATAAACACGACACACTTTAACAAACTATACAAAACAACAAAACGACCGTGAAGCTACAAACGTTGTGCACATACATACAGGCTACAAACGTTCTACATAGACAATTACCCACAACCAATGAGAGCCTATGGCTACCCTAAATAAGGCTCCCAATCAGAGACAACCGAAATCAGCTGTCTCTAATTGGGAACTCATTCAGGTAACCATAGACTCTCCTAGACAACTAAACATACATAGACAACACTAGAAACATGTACTCCACACAAACCCATATACTATACACAACCCCTTTACCATAAACAACACCCAAAACCAACAAAACATAAACATTCCCCATGTCACACCCTGACCTAACTAAAATAATAAAGAAAACAAAGAATACTAAGGCCAGGGCGTGACAAGTACTGTTTAATCAGGATGATAGGAACACTGTGGACAGTTTTCAGCAAGTTGCAACATTGAAATACAGAAATAAACACTTTTCCAAAAACAAGCTCTAAATCATGTTGAAATACAGAAAAAACACTTTTCAAAAACAAGCTCCAAATCATGTTGAAATACAGAAATAAGCACTTTTCAAATACAAGCTCCAAATCATGTTGAAATACAGAAATAAATACTTTTCCATAAAGAAGCTCTAAATCATGTTTGATGCACTCTGTAAGTTAATTTTATTTCAGTACTGTTTAATCAGGATGATAGTAACACTGTGGACGGTTTTCAGCAAGTTGCAACATTGGAATACAGAAATAAACACTTTTCCAAAAACAAGCTCTAAATCATGTTGAAAAACAGAAATAAACACTTTTCAAAAACAAGCTCCAAATCATGTTAAAATACAGAAATAAGCACTTTTCAAAAACAAGCTCCAAATCATGTTGAAATACAGAAATAAACACTTTTCCATAAACAAGCTCTAAATCATGTTTGATGCACTCTGTAAGTTAATTTTATTTAAGTACTGTTTAATCAGGATGATAGTAACACTGTGGACGGTTTTCAGCAAGTTGCAACATTGGAATACAGAAATAAACACTTTTCAAAAAACAAGCTCCAAATCATGTTGAAATACAGAAAAAACACTTTTCAAAAACAAGCTCCAAATCATGTTGAAATACAGAAATAAACACTTTTCCATAAACAAGCTCTAAATCATGTTTGATGCACTCTGTAAGTTAATTTTATTTCAGTACTGTTTAATCAGGATGATAGTAACACGGTGGACGGTTTTCACCAAGTTGCAACATTGGAATACAGAAATAAACACTTTTCAAAAACAAGCTCCAAATCATGTTAAAATACAGATATAACCACTCTTCAAAAACAAGCTCCAAATCATGTTGAAATACAGAAATAAACACTTTTCCATAAACAAGCTCTAAATCATGTTTGATGCACTCTGTAAGTTAATTTTATTTCAGTACTGTTTAATCAGGATGATAGGAACACTGTTCACAGTTTTCAGCAAGTTGCAACATTGAAATACAGAAATTAAACAGTACTGAAATAAAATTAACTTACAGAGTGCATCAAACATGATTTAGAGCTTGTTTATGGAAAAGTGTTTATTTCTGTCTTTCAACATGATTTGGAGCATGTATTTGAAAAGTGCTTATTTCTGTATTTCAACATGATTTGGAGCTTGTTTTTGAAAAGTGTTTTTTCTGTATTTCAACATGATTTAGAGCTTGTTTTTGGAAAAGTGTTTATTTCTGTATTTCAATGTTGCAACTTGCTGAAAACTGTCCACAGTGTTCCTATCATCCTGATTAAACAGTACTGAAATAAAATTAACTTACAGAGATCATCAAACATGATTTAGAGCTTGTTTATGGAAAAGTGTTTATTTCTGTATTTCAACATGATTTGGAGCTTGTTTTTGAAAAGTGCTTATTTCGGTATTTCAACATGATTTTTGGAGCTTGTTTTTGAAAAGTGTTTATTTCTGTTTTTCAACATGATTTAGAGCTTGTTTTTGGAAAAGTGTTTATTTCTGTATTTCAATGTTGCAACTTGCTGAAAACTGTCCACAGTGTTCCTATCATCCTGATTAAACAGTACTGAAATAAAATTAACTTACAGAGAGCATCAAACAGGAATTAGAGCTTGTTTATGGAAAAGTGTTTATTTCTGTATTTCAACATGATTTGGAGCTTGTTTTTGAAAAGTGTTTTTTCTGTTTTTCAACATGATTTAGAGCTTGTTTTTGGAAAAGTGTTTATTTCTGTATTCCAATGTTGCAACTTGCTGAAAACCGTCCACAGTGTTACTATCATCCTGATTAAACAGTACAAAAATAAAATTAACTTACAGAGTGCATCAAACATGATTTAGAGCTTGATTATGGAAAAGTGTTTATTTCTGTCTTTCAACATGATTTGGAGCTTGTATTTGAAAAGTGCTTATTTCTGTATTTTAACATGATTTGGAGCTTGTTTTTGAAAAGTGTTTTTTCTGTATTTCAACATGATTTAGAGCTTGTTTTTGGAAAAGTGTTTATTTCTGTATTCCAATGTTGCAACTTGCTGAAAACTGTCCACAGTGTTCCTATCATCCTGATTAAACAGTACTGAAATAAAATTAACTTACAGAGAGCATCAAACATGATTTAGAGCTTGTTTATGGAAAAGTGTTTATTTCTGTATTTCAACATCATTTGGAGCTTGTTTTTGAAAAGTGCTTATTTCTGTATTTCAACATGATTTGGAGCTTGTTTTTGAAAAGTGTTTTTTCTGTATTTCAACATGTTTTAGAGCTTGTTTTTGGAAAAGTGTTTATTTCTGTATTTCAATGTTGCAACTTGCTGAAAACTGTCCACAGTGTTCCTATCATCCTGATTAAACAGTACTGAAATAAAATTAACTTACAGAGATCATCAAACATGATTTAGAGCTTGTTTATGGAAAAGTGTTTATTTCTGTATTTCAACATGATTTGGAGCTTGTATTTGAAAAGTGCTTATTTCTGTATTTCAACATGATTTGGAGCTTGTTTTCGAAAAGTGTTTTTTCTGTATTTCAACATGATTTAGAGCTTGTTTTTGGAAAAGTGTTTATTTCTGTATTTCAATGTTGCAACTAGCTGAAAACTGTCCACAGTGTTCCTATCATCCTGATTAAACAGTACAAAAATAAAATTAACTTACAGAGTGCATCAAACATGATTTAGAGCTTGATTATGGAAAAGTGTTTATTTCTGTCTTTCAACATGATTTGGAGCTTGTATTTGAAAAGTGCTTATTTCTGTATTTTAACATGATTTGGAGCTTGTTTTTGAAAAGTGTTTTTTCTGTATTTCAACATGATTTAGAGCTTGTTTTTGGAAAAGTGTTTATTTCTGTATTCCAATGTTGCAACTTGCTGAAAACTGTCCACAGTGTTCCTATCATCCTGATTAAACAGTACTGAAATAAAATTAACTTACAGAGAGCATCAAACATGATTTAGAGCTTGTTTATGGAAAAGTGTTTATTTCTGTATTTCAACATCATTTGGAGCTTGTTTTTGAAAAGTGCTTATTTCTGTATTTCAACATGATTTGGAGCTTGTTTTTGAAAAGTGTTTTTTCTGTATTTCAACATGTTTTAGAGCTTGTTTTTGGAAAAGTGTTTATTTCTGTATTTCAATGTTGCAACTTGCTGAAAACTGTCCACAGTGTTCCTATCATCCTGATTAAACAGTACTGAAATAAAATTAACTTACAGAGATCATCAAACATGATTTAGAGCTTATTTATGGAAAAGTGTTTATTTCTGTATTTCAACATGATTTGGAGCTTGTATTTGAAAAGTGCTTATTTCTGTATTTCAACATGATTTGGAGCTTGTTTTCGAAAAGTGTTTTTTCTGTATTTCAACATGATTTAGAGCTTGTTTTTGGAAAAGTGTTTATTTCTGTATTTCAATGTTGCAACTAGCTGAAAACTGTCCACAGTGTTCCTATCATCCTGATTAAACAGTACTGAAATAAAATTAACTTAGAGAGAGCATCAAACATGATTTAGAGCTTGTTTATGGAAAAGTGTTTATTTCTGTATTTCAACATGATTTGGAGCTTGTTTTTGAAAAGTGCTTATTTCTGTATTTCAACATGATTTGGAGCTTGTTTTTGAAAAGTGTTTATTTCTGTATTTCAACATGATTTAGAGCTTGTTTTTGGAAAAGTGTTTATTTCTGTATTTCAATGTTGCAACTTGCTGAAAACTGTCCACAGTGTTCCTATCATCCTGATTAAACAGTACTGAAATAAAATTAACTTACAGAGTGCATCAAACATGATTTAGAGCTTGTTTATGGAAAAGTGTTTATTTCTGTCTTTCAACATGATTTGGAGCTTGTTTTTGAAAAGTGTTTATTTCTGTATTTCAACATGATTTGGAGCTTGTTTTTGAAAAGTGTTTTTTCTGTTTTTCAACATGATTTAGAGCTTGTTTTTGGAAAAGTGTTTATTTCTGTATTCCAATGTTGCAACTTGCTGAAAACCGTCCACAGTGTTACTATCATCCTGATTAAACAGTACAAAAATAAAATTAACTTACAGAGTGCATCAAACATGATTTAGAGCTTGATTATGGAAAAGTGTTTATTTCTGTATTTCAACATCATTTGGAGCTTGTTTTTGAAAAGTGCTTATTTCTGTATTTCAACATGATTTGGAGCTTGTTTTTGAAAAGTGTTTTTTCTGTATTTCAACATGTTTTAGAGCTTGTTTTTGGAAAAGTGTTTATTTCTGTATTTCAATGTTGCAACTTGCTGAAAACTGTCCACAGTGTTCCTATCATCCTGATTAAACAGTACTGAAATAAAATTAACTTACAGAGATCATCAAACATGATTTAGAGCTTGTTTATGGAAAAGTGTTTATTTCTGTCTTTCAACATGATTTGGAGCTTGTTTTTGAAAAGTGCTTATTTCGGTATTTCAACATGATTTGGAGCTTGTTTTTGAAAAGTGTTTATTTCTGTTTTTCAACATGATTTAGAGCTTGTTTTTGGAAAAGTGTTTATTTCTGTATTCCAATGTTGCAACTTGCTGAAAACCGTCCACAGTGTTACTATCATCCTGATTAAACAGTACTGAAATAAAATTAACTTACAGAGTGCATCAAACATGATTTAGAGCTTGTTTATGGAAAAGTGTTTATTTCTGTATTTCAACAAGATTTGGAGCTTGTATTTGAAAAGTGCTTATTTCTCTATTTCAACATGATTTGGAGCTTGTTTTCGAAAAAGTGTTTTTTCTGTAGTTCAACATGATTTAGAGCTTGTTTTTGGAAAAGTGTTTATTTCTGTATTTCAATGTTGCAACTTGCTTAAAACTGTCCACAGTGTTCCTATCATCCTGATTAAACAGTACTGAAATAAAATTAACTTACAGAGAGCATCAAACATGATTTAGAGCTTGTTTATGGAAAAGTGTTTATTTCTGTATTTCAACATGATTTGGAGCTTGTATTTGAAAAGTGCTTATTTCTGTATTTCAACATGATTTGGAGCTTGTTTTTGAAAAGTGTTTTTTCTGTTTTTCAACATGATTTAGAGCTTGTTTTTGGAAAAGTGTTTATTTCTGTATTCCAATGTTGCAACTTGCTGAAAACCGTCCACAGTGTTACTATCATCCTGATTAAACAGTACAAAAATAAAATTAACTTACAGAGTGCATCAAACATGATTTAGAGCTTGATTATGGAAAACTGTTTATTTCTGTCTTTCAACATGATTTGGAGCTTGTTTTTGAAAAGTGTTTTTTCTGTTTTTCAACATGATTTAGAGCTTGTTTTTGGAAAAGTGTTTATTTCTGTATTCCAATGTTGCAACTTGCTGAAAACCGTCCACAGTGTTACTATCATCCTGATTAAACAGTACAAAAATAAAATTAACTTACAGAGTGCATCAAACATGATTTAGAACTTGATTATGGAAAAGTGTTTATTTCTGTCTTTCAACATGATTTGGAGCTTGTATTTGAAAAGTGCTTATTTCTGTATTTTAACATGATTTGGAGCTTGTTTTTGAAAAGTGTTTATTTCTGTTTTTCAACATGATTTAGAGCTTGTTTTTGGAAAAGTGTTTATTTCTGTATTTCAATGTTGCAACTTGCTGAAAACTGTCCACAGTGTTCCTATCATCCTGATTAAACAGTACTGAAATAAAATTAACTTACAGAGAGCATCAAACAGGAATTAGAGCTTGTTTATGGAAAAGTGTTTATTTCTGTCTTTCAACATGATTTGGAGCTTGTTTTTGAAAAGTGTTTATTTCTGTATTCCAATGTTGCAACTTGCTGAAAACCGTCCACAGTGTTACTATCATCCTGATTAAACAGTACAAAAATAAAATTAACTTACAGAGTGCATCAAACATGATTTAGAGCTTGATTATGGAAAAGTGTTTATTTCTGTCTTTCAACATGATTTGGAGCTTGTTTTTGAAAAGTGTTTTTTCTGTTTTTCAACATGATTTAGAGCTTGTTTTTGGAAAAGTGTTTATTTCTGTATTCCAATGTTGCAACTTGCTGAAAACCGTCCACAGTGTTACTATCATCCTGATTAAACAGTACAAAAATAAAATTAACTTACAGAGTGCATCAAACATGATTTAGAGCTTGATTATGGAAAAGTGTTTATTTCTGTCTTTCAACATGATTTGGAGCTTGTATTTGAAAAGTGCTTATTTCTGTATTTTAACATGATTTGGAGCTTGTTTTTGAAAAGTGTTTTTTCTGTATTTCAACATGATTTAGAGCTTGTTTTTGGAAAAGTGTTTATTTCTGTATTCCAATGTTGCAACTTGCTGAAAACTGTCCACAGTGTTCCTATCATCCTGATTAAACAGTACTGAAATAAAATTAACTTACAGAGTGCATCAAACATGATTTAGAGCTTGTTTATGGAAAAGTGTTTATTTCTGTATTTCAACATCATTTGGAGCTTGTTTTTGAAAAGTGCTTATTTCTGTATTTCAACATGATTTGGAGCTTGTTTTTGAAAAGTGTTTTTTCTGTATTTCAACATGTTTTAGAGCTTGTTTTTGGAAAAGTGTTTATTTCTGTATTTCAATGTTGCAACTTGCTGAAAACTGTCCACAGTGTTCCTATCATCCTGATTAAACAGTACTGAAATAAAATTAACTTACAGAGATCATCAAACATGATTTAGAGCTTGTTTATGGAAAAGTGTTTATTTCTGTATTTCAACATGATTTGGAGCTTGTTTTTGAAAAGTGCTTATTTCGGTATTTCAACATGATTTGGAGCTTGTTTTTGAAAAGTGTTTATTTCTGTTTTTCAACATGATTTAGAGCTTGTTTTTGGAAAAGTGTTTATTTCTGTATTCCAATGTTGCAACTTGCTGAAAACCGTCCACAGTGTTACTATCATCCTGATTAAACAGTACTGAAATAAAATTAACTTACAGAGTGCATCAAACATGATTTAGAGCTTGTTTATGGAAAAGTGTTTATTTCTGTATTTCAACAAGATTTGGAGCTTGTATTTGAAAAGTGCTTATTTCTCTATTTCAACATGATTTGGAGCTTGTTTTCGAAAAAGTGTTTTTTCTGTAGTTCAACATGATTTAGAGCTTGTTTTTGGAAAAGTGTTTATTTCTGTATTTCAATGTTGCAACTTGCTTAAAACTGTCCACAGTGTTCCTATCATCCTGATTAAACAGTACTGAAATAAAATTAACTTACAGAGAGCATCAAACATGATTTAGAGCTTGTTTATGGAAAAGTGTTTATTTCTGTATTTCAACATGATTTGGAGCTTGTATTTGAAAAGTGCTTATTTCTGTATTTCAACATGATTTGGAGCTTGTTTTTGAAAAGTGTTTTTTCTGTTTTTCAACATGATTTAGAGCTTGTTTTTGGAAAAGTGTTTATTTCTGTATTCCAATGTTGCAACTTGCTGAAAACCGTCCACAGTGTTACTATCATCCTGATTAAACAGTACAAAAATAAAATTAACTTACAGAGTGCATCAAACATGATTTAGAGCTTGATTATGGAAAACTGTTTATTTCTGTCTTTCAACATGATTTGGAGCTTGTTTTTGAAAAGTGTTTTTCTGTTTTTCAACATGATTTAGAGCTTGTTTTTGGAAAAGTGTTTATTTCTGTATTCCAATGTTGCAACTTGCTGAAAACCGTCCACAGTGTTACTATCATCCTGATTAAACAGTACAAAAATAAAATTAACTTACAGAGTGCATCAAACATGATTTAGAGCTTGATTATGGAAAAGTGTTTATTTCTGTCTTTCAACATGATTTGGAGCTTGTATTTGAAAAGTGCTTATTTCTGTATTTTAACATGATTTGGAGCTTGTTTTTGAAAAGTGTTTATTTCTGTTTTTCAACATGATTTAGAGCTTGTTTTTGGAAAAGTGTTTATTTCTGTATTTCAATGTTGCAACTTGCTGAAAACTGTCCACAGTGTTCCTATCATCCTGATTAAACAGTACTGAAATAAAATTAACTTACAGAGAGCATCAAACAGGAATTAGAGCTTGTTTATGGAAAAGTGTTTATTTCTGTATTTCAACATGATTTGGAGCTTGTTTTTGAAAAGTGTTTTTTCTGTATTTCAACATGATTTAGAGCTTGTTTTTGGAAAAGTGTTTATTTCTGTATTCCAATGTTGCAACTTGCTGAAAACTGTCCACAGTGTTCCTATCATCCTGATTAAACAGTACTGAAATAAAATTAACTTACAGAGAGCATCAAACATGATTTAGAGCTTGTTTATGGAAAAGTGTTTATTTCTGTATTTCAACATCATTTGGAGCTTGTTTTTGAAAAGTGCTTATTTCTGTATTTCAACATGATTTGGAGCTTGTTTTTGAAAAGTGTTTTTTCTGTATTTCAACATGTTTTAGAGCTTGTTTTTGGAAAAGTGTTTATTTCTGTATTTCAATGTTGCAACTTGCTGAAAACTGTCCACAGTGTTCCTATCATCCTGATTAAACAGTACTGAAATAAAATTAACTTACAGAGATCATCAAACATGATTTAGAGCTTGTTTATGGAAAAGTGTTTATTTCTGTATTTCAACATGATTTGGAGCTTGTATTTGAAAAGTGCTTATTTCTGTATTTCAACATGATTTGGAGCTTGTTTTCGAAAAGTGTTTTTTCTGTATTTCAACATGATTTAGAGCTTGTTTTTGGAAAAGTGTTTATTTCTGTATTTCAATGTTGCAACTTGCTGAAAACTGTCCACAGTGTTCCTATCATCCTGATTAAACAGTACTGAAATAAAATTAACTTAGAGAGAGCATCAAACATGATTTAGAGCTTGTTTATGGAAAAGTGTTTATTTCTGTATTTCAACATGATTTGGAGCTTGTTTTTGAAAAGTGCTTATTTCTGTATTTCAACATGATTTGGAGCTTGTTTTTGGAAAAGTGTTTATTTCTGTATTTCAATGTTGCAACTTGCTGAAAACTGTCCACAGTGTTCCTATCATCCTGATTAAACAGTACTGAAATAAAATTAACTTACAGAGTGCATCAAACATGATTTAGAGCTTGTTTATGGAAAAGTGTTTATTTCTGTCTTTCAACATGATTTGGAGCTTGTTTTTGAAAAGTGTTTATTTCTGTATTTCAACATGATTTGGAGCTTGTTTTTGAAAAGTGTTTTTTCTGTTTTTCAACATGATTTAGAGCTTGTTTTTGGAAAAGTGTTTATTTCTGTATTCCAATGTTGCAACTTGCTGAAAACCGTCCACAGTGTTACTATCATCCTGATTAAACAGTACAAAAATAAAATTAACTTACAGAGTGCATCAAACATGATTTAGAGCTTGATTATGGAAAAGTGTTTATTTCTGTATTTCAACATCATTTGGAGCTTGTTTTTGAAAAGTGCTTATTTCTGTATTTCAACATGATTTGGAGCTTGTTTTTGAAAAGTGTTTTTTCTGTATTTCAACATGTTTTAGAGCTTGTTTTTGGAAAAGTGTTTATTTCTGTATTTCAATGTTGCAACTTGCTGAAAACTGTCCACAGTGTTCCTATCATCCTGATTAAACAGTACTGAAATAAAATTAACTTACAGAGTGCATCAAACATGATTTAGAGCTTGTTTATGGAAAAGTGTTTATTTCTGTCTTTCAACATGATTTGGAGCTTGTTTTTGAAAAGTGTTTATTTCTGTATTCCAATGTTGCAACTTGCTGAAAACCGTCCACAGTGTTACTATCATCCTGATTAAACAGTACAAAAATAAAATTAACTTACAGAGTGCATCAAACATGATTTAGAGCTTGATTATGGAAAAGTGTTTATTTCTGTCTTTCAACATGATTTGGAGCTTGTTTTTGAAAAGTGTTTTTTCTGTTTTTCAACATGATTTAGAGCTTGTTTTTGGAAAAGTGTTTATTTCTGTATTCCAATGTTGCAACTTGCTGAAAACCGTCCACAGTGTTACTATCATCCTGATTAAACAGTACAAAAATAAAATTAACTTACAGAGTGCATCAAACATGATTTAGAGCTTGATTATGGAAAAGTGTTTATTTCTGTCTTTCAACATGATTTGGAGCTTGTATTTGAAAAGTGCTTATTTCTGTATTTTAACATGATTTGGAGCTTGTTTTCGAAAAGTGTTTTTTCTGTATTTCAACATGATTTAGAGCTTGTTTTTGGAAAAGTGTTTATTTCTGTATTCCAATGTTGCAACTTGCTGAAAACTGTCCACAGTGTTCCTATCATCCTGATTAAACAGTACTGAAATAAAATTAACTTACAGAGTGCATCAAACATGATTTAGAGCTTGTTTATGGAAAAGTGTTTATTTCTGTATTTCAACATCATTTGGAGCTTGTTTTTGAAAAGTGCTTATTTCTGTATTTCAACATGATTTGGAGCTTGTTTTTGAAAAGTGTTTTTTCTGTATTTCAATATGTTTTAGAGCTTGTTTTTGGAAAAGTGTTTATTTCTGTATTTCAATGTTGCAACTTGCTGAAAACTGTCCACAGTGTTCCTATCATCCTGATTAAACAGTACTGAAATAAAATTAACTTACAGAGATCATCAAACATGATTTAGAGCTTGTTTATGGAAAAGTGTTTATTTCTGTATTTCAACATGATTTGGAGCTTGTTTTTGAAAAGTGCTTATTTCGGTATTTCAACATGATTTGGAGCTTGTTTTTGAAAAGTGTTTATTTCTGTTTTTCAACATGATTTAGAGCTTGTTTTTGGAAAAGTGTTTATTTCTGTATTCCAATGTTGCAACTTGCTGAAAACCGTCCACAGTGTTACTATCATCCTGATTAAACAGTACTGAAATAAAATTAACTTACAGAGTGCATCAAACATGATTTAGAGCTTGTTTATGGAAAAGTGTTTATTTCTGTATTTCAACAAGATTTGGAGCTTGTATTTGAAAAGTGCTTATTTCTCTATTTCAACATGATTTGGAGCTTGTTTTCGAAAAGTGTTTTTTCTGTAGTTCAACATGATTTAGAGCTTGTTTTTGGAAAAGTGTTTATTTCTGTATTTCAATGTTGCAACTTGCTTAAAACTGTCCACAGTGTTCCTATCATCCTGATTAAACAGTACTGAAATAAAATTAACTTACAGAGAGCATCAAACATGATTTAGAGCTTGTTTATGGAAAAGTGTTTATTTCTGTATTTCAACATGATTTGGAGCTTGTATTTGAAAAGTGCTTATTTCTGTATTTCAACATGATTTGGAGCTTGTTTTTGAAAAGTGTTTTTTCTGTTTTTCAACATGATTTAGAGCTTGTTTTTGGAAAAGTGTTTATTTCTGTATTCCAATGTTGCAACTTGCTGAAAACCGTCCACAGTGTTACTATCATCCTGATTAAACAGTACAAAAATAAAATTAACTTACAGAGTGCATCAAACATGATTTAGAGCTTGATTATGGAAAACTGTTTATTTCTGTCTTTCAACATGATTTGGAGCTTGTTTTTGAAAAGTGTTTTTTCTGTTTTTCAACATGATTTAGAGCTTGTTTTTGGAAAAGTGTTTATTTCTGTATTCCAATGTTGCAACTTGCTGAAAACCGTCCACAGTGTTACTATCATCCTGATTAAACAGTACAAAAATAAAATTAACTTACAGAGTGCATCAAACATGATTTAGAGCTTGATTATGGAAAAGTGTTTATTTCTGTCTTTCAACATGATTTGGAGCTTGTATTTGAAAAGTGCTTATTTCTGTATTTTAACATGATTTGGAGCTTGTTTTTGAAAAGTGTTTTTTCTGTATTTCAACATGATTTAGAGCTTGTTTTTGGAAAAGTGTTTATTTCTGTATTCCAATGTTGCAACTTGCTGAAAACTGTCCACAGTGTTCCTATCATCCTGATTAAACAGTACTGAAATAAAATTAACTTACAGAGTGCATCAAACATGATTTAGAGCTTGTTTATGGAAAAGTGTTTATTTCTGTATTTCAACATCATTTGGAGCTTGTTTTTGAAAAGTGCTTATTTCTGTATTTCAACATGATTTGGAGCTTGTTTTTGAAAAGTGTTTTTTCTCTATTTCAACATGTTTTAGAGCTTGTTTTTGGAAAAGTGTTTATTTCTGTATTTCAATGTTGCAACTTGCTGAAAACTGTCCACAGTGTTCCTATCATCCTGATTAAACAGTACTGAAATAAAATTAACTTACAGAGATCATCAAACATGATTTAGAGCTTGTTTATGGAAAAGTGTTTATTTCTGTATTTCAACATGATTTGGAGCTTGTATTTGAAAAGTGCTTATTTCTCTATTTCAACATGATTTGGAGCTTGTTTTCGAAAAGTGTTTTTTCTGTAGTTCAACATGATTTAGAGCTTGTTTTTGGAAAAGTGTTTATTTCTGTATTTCAATGTTGCAACTTGCTGAAAACTGTCCACAGTGTTCCTATCATCCTGATTAAACAGTACTGAAATAAAATTTACTTAGAGAGAGCATCAAACATGATTTAGAGCTTGTTTATGGAAAAGTGTTTATTTCTGTATTTCAACATGATTTGGAGCTTGTTTTTGAAAAGTGCTTATTTCTGTATTTCAACATGATTTGGAGCTTGTTTTTGAAAAGTGTTTATTTCTGTATTTCAACATGATTTAGAGCTTGTTTTTGGAAAAGTGTTTATTTCTGTATTTCAATGTTGCAACTTGCTGAAAACTGTCCACAGTGTTCCTATCATCCTGATTAAACAGTACTGAAATAAAATTAACTTACAGAGTGCATCAAACATGATTTAGAGCTTGTTTATGGAAAAGTGTTTATTTCTGTCTTTCAACATGATTTGGAGCTTGTTTTTGAAAAGTGCTTATTTCTGTATTTCAACATGATTTGGAGCTTTTTTTGAAAAGTGTTTTTTCTGTATTTCAACATGATTTAGAGCTTGTTTTTGGAAAAGTGTTTATTTCTGTATTTCAATGTTGCAACTTGCTGAAAACTGTCCACAGTGTTCCTATCATCCTGATTAAACAGTACTGAAATAAAATTAACTTACAGAGATCATCAAACATGATTTAGAGCTTGTTTATGGAAAAGTGTTTATTTCTGTATTTCAACATGATTTGGAGCATGTATTTGAAAAGTGCTTATTTCTGTATTTCAACATGATTTGGAGCTTGTTTTTGAAAAGTGTTTTTTCTGTATTTCAACATGATTTAGAGCTTGTTTCTGGAAAAGTGTTTATTTCTGTATTTCAATGTTGCAACTTGCTGAAAACTGTCCACAGTGTTCCTATCATCCTGATTAAACAGTACTGATATAAAATTAACTTACAGAGATCATCAAACATGATTTAGAGCTTGTTTATGGAAAAGTGTTTATTTCTGTATTTCAACATGATTTGGAGCTTGTTTTTGAAAAGTGCTTATTTCTGTATTTCAACATGATTTGGAGCTTGTTTTTGAAAAGTGTTTATTTCTGTATTTCAACATGATTTAGAGCTTGTTTTTGGAAAAGTGTTTATTTCTGTATTTCAATGTTGCAACTTGCTGAAAACTGTCCACAGTGTTCCTATCATCCTGATTAAACAGTACTGAAATAAAATTAACTTACAGAGTGCATCAAACATGATTTAGAGCTTGTTTATGGAAAAGTGTTTATTTCTGTCTTTCAACATGATTTGGAGCTTGTTTTTGAAAAGTGCTTATTTCTGTATTTCAACATGATTTGGAGCTTTTTTTGAAAAGTGTTTTTTCTGTATTTCAACATGATTTAGAGCTTGTTTTTGGAAAAGTGTTTATTTCTGTATTTCAATGTTGCAACTTGCTGAAAACTGTCCACAGTGTTCCTATCATCCTGATTAAACAGTACTGAAATAAAATTAACTTACAGAGATCATCAAACATGATTTAGAGCTTGTTTATGGAAAAGTGTTTATTTCTGTATTTCAACATGATTTGGAGCATGTATTTGAAAAGTGCTTATTTCTGTATTTCAACATGATTTGGAGCTTGTTTTTGAAAAGTGTTTTTTCTGTATTTCAACATGATTTAGAGCTTGTTTCTGGAAAAGTGTTTATTTCTGTATTTCAATGTTGCAACTTGCTGAAAACTGTCCACAGTGTTCCTATCATCCTGATTAAACAGTACTGATATAAAATTAACTTACAGAGATCATCAAACATGATTTAGAGCTTGTTTATGGAAAAGTGTTTATTTCTGTATTTCAACATGATTTGGAGCTTGTTTTTGAAAAGTGCTTATTTCTGTATTTCAACATGATTTGGAGCTTGTTTTTGAAAAGTGTTTATTTCTGTATTTCAACATGATTTAGAGCTTGTTTTTGGAAAAGTGTTTATTTCTGTATTTCAATGTTGCAACTTGCTGAAAACTGTCCACAGTGTTCCTATCATCCTGATTAAACAGTACTGAAATAAAATTAACTTACAGAGTGCATCAAACATGATTTAGAGCTTGTTTATGGAAAAGTGTTTATTTCTGTCTTTCAACATGATTTGGAGCTTGTATTTGAAAAGTGCTTATTTCTGTATTTCAACATGATTTGGAGCTTGTTTTTGAAAAGTGTTTTTTCTGTATTTCAACATGATTTAGAGCTTGTTTTTGGAAAAGTGTTTATTTCTGTATTTCAATGTTGCAACTTGCTGAAAACTGTCCACAGTGTTCCTATCATCCTGATTAAACAGTACTGAAATATAATTAACTTACAGAGAGCATCAAACATGATTTAGAGCTTGTTTATGGAAAAGTGTTTATTTCTGTATTTCAACATGATTTGGAGCTTGTTTTTGAAAAGTGTTTATTTCTGTATTTCAACATGACTTTGAGCTTGTTTTTGAAAAGTGTTTATTTCTGTTTTTCAACATGATTTAGAGCTTGTTTTTGGAAAAGTGTTTATTTCTGTATTCCAATGTTGCAACTTGCTGAAAACCGTCCACAGTGTTACTATCATCCTGATTAAACAGTACTGAAATAAAATTAACTTACAGAGTGCATCAAACATGATTTAGAGCTTGTTTATGGAAAAGTGTTTATTTCTGTATTTCAACATGATTTGGAGCTTGTATTTGAAAAGTGCTTATTTCTCTATTTCAACATGATTTGGAGCTTGTTTTCGAAAAGTGTTTTTTCTGTAGTTCAACATGATTTAGAGCTTGTTTTTGGAAAAGTGTTTATTTCTGTATTTCAATGTTGCAACTTGCTGAAAACTGTCCACAGTGTTCCTATCATCCTGATTAAACAGTACTGAAATAAAATTAACTTAGAGAGAGCATCAAACATGATTTAGAGCTTGTTTATGGAAAAGTGTTTATTTCTGTATTTCAACATGATTTGGAGCTTGTTTTTGAAAAGTGCTTATTTCTGTATTTCAACATGATTTGGAGCTTGTTTTTGAAAAGTGTTTATTTCTGTATTTCAACATGATTTAGAGCTTGTTTTTGGAAAAGTGTTTATTTCTGTATTTCAATGTTGCAACTTGCTGAAAACTGTCCACAGTGTTCCTATCATCCTGATTAAACAGTACTGAAATAAAATTAACTTACAGAGTGCATCAAACATGATTTAGAGCTTGTTTATGGAAAAGTGTTTATTTCTGTCTTTCAACATGATTTGGAGCTTGTTTTTGAAAAGTGCTTATTTCTGTATTTCAACATGATTTGGAGCTTTTTTTGAAAAGTGTTTTTTCTGTATTTCAACATGATTTAGAGCTTGTTTTTGGAAAAGTGTTTATTTCTGTATTTCAATGTTGCAACTTGCTGAAAACTGTCCACAGTGTTCCTATCATCCTGATTAAACAGTACTGAAATAAAATTAACTTACAGAGATCATCAAACATGATTTAGAGCTTGTTTATGGAAAAGTGTTTATTTCTGTATTTCAACATGATTTGGAGCATGTATTTGAAAAGTGCTTATTTCTGTATTTCAACATGATTTGGAGCTTGTTTTTGAAAAGTGTTTTTTCTGTATTTCAACATGATTTAGAGCTTGTTTCTGGAAAAGTGTTTATTTCTGTATTTCAATGTTGCAACTTGCTGAAAACTGTCCACAGTGTTCCTATCATCCTGATTAAACAGTACTGATATAAAATTAACTTACAGAGATCATCAAACATGATTTAGAGCTTGTTTATGGAAAAGTGTTTATTTCTGTATTTCAACATGATTTGGAGCTTGTTTTTGAAAAGTGCTTATTTCTGTATTTCAACATGATTTGGAGCTTGTTTTTGAAAAGTGTTTATTTCTGTATTTCAACATGATTTAGAGCTTGTTTTTGGAAAAGTGTTTATTTCTGTATTTCAATGTTGCAACTTGCTGAAAACTGTCCACAGTGTTCCTATCATCCTGATTAAACAGTACTGAAATAAAATTAACTTACAGAGTGCATCAAACATGATTTAGAGCTTGTTTATGGAAAAGTGTTTATTTCTGTCTTTCAACATGATTTGGAGCTTGTATTTGAAAAGTGCTTATTTCTGTATTTCAACATGATTTGGAGCTTGTTTTTGAAAAGTGTTTTTTCTGTATTTCAACATGATTTAGAGCTTGTTTTTGGAAAAGTGTTTATTTCTGTATTTCAATGTTGCAACTTGCTGAAAACTGTCCACAGTGTTCCTATCATCCTGATTAAACAGTACTGAAATATAATTAACTTACAGAGAGCATCAAACATGATTTAGAGCTTGTTTATGGAAAAGTGTTTATTTCTGTATTTCAACATGATTTGGAGCTTGTTTTTGAAAAGTGTTTATTTCTGTATTTCAACATGACTTTGAGCTTGTTTTTGAAAAGTGTTTATATCTGTTTTTCAACATGATTTAGAGCTTGTTTTTGGAAAAGTGTTTATTTCTGTATTTCAATGTTGCAACTTGCTGAAAACTGTCCACAGTGTTCCTATTATCATGATTAAACAGTACTGAAATAAAATTAACTTACAGAGTGCATCAAACATGATTTAGAGCTTGTTTATGGAAAAGTGTTTATTTCTGTCTTTCAACATGATTTGGAGCTTGTTTTTGAAAAGTGCTTATTTCTGTATTTCAACATGATTTGGAGCTTTTTTTGAAAAGTGTTTTTTCTGTATTTCAACATGATTTAGAGCTTGTTTTTGGAAAAGTGTTTATTTCTGTATTTCAATGTTGCAACTTGCTGAAAACTGTCCACAGTGTTCCTATCATCCTGATTAAACAGTACTGAAATAAAATTAACTTACAGAGATCATCAAACATGATTTAGAGCTTGTTTATGGAAAAGTGTTTATTTCTGTATTTCAACATGATTTGGAGCATGTATTTGAAAAGTGCTTATTTCTGTATTTCAACATGATTTGGAGCTTGTTTTTGAAAAGTGTTTTTTCTGTATTTCAACATGATTTAGAGCTTGTTTTTGGAAAAGTGTTTATTTCTGTATTTCAATGTTGCAACTTGCTGAAAACTGTCCACAGTGTTCCTATCATCCTGATTAAACAGTACTGAAATAAAATTAACTTACAGAGATCATCAAACATGATTTAGAGCTTGTTTATGGAAAAGTGTTTATTTCTGTATTTCAACATGATTTGGAGCTTGTTTTTGAAAAGTGCTTATTTCGGTATTTCAACATGATTTAGAGCTTGTTTTTGGAAAAGTGTTTATTTCTGTATTCCAATGTTGCAACTTGCTGAAAACCGTCCACAGTGTTCCTATCATCCTGATTAAACAGTACTGAAATAAAATTAACTTACAGAGATCATCAAACATGATTTAGAGCTTGTTTATGGAAAAGTGTTTATTTCTGTATTTCAACATGATTTGGAGCTTGTTTTTGAAAAGTGTTTTTTCTGTATTTCAACATGTTTTAGAGCTTGTTTTTGGAAAAGTGTTTATTTCTGTATTTCAACATGATTTGGAGCTTGTTTTTGAAAAATGCTTATTTCTGTATTTCAACATGTTTTAGAGCTTGTTTATGGAAAAGTGTTTATTTCTGTATTTCAACATGATTTGGAGCTTGTTTTTGAAAAGTGCTTATTTCGGTATTTCAACATGATTTTTGGAGCTTGTTTTTGAAAAGTGTTTATTTCTGTTTTTCAACACGATTTAGAGCTTGTTTTTGGAAAAGTGTTTATTTCTGTATTTCAATGTTGCAATTTGCTGAAAACTGTCCACAGTGTTCCTATCATCCTGATTAAACAGTACTGAAATAAAATTAACTTACAGAGAGCATCAAACAGGAATTAGAGCTTGTTTATGGAAAAGTGTTTATTTCTGTATTTCAACATGATTTGGAGCTTGTTTTTGAAAAGTGTTTTTTCTGTTTTTCAACATGATTTAGAGCTTGTTTTTGGAAAAGTGTTTATTTCTGTATTCCAATGTTGCAACTTGCTGAAAACCGTCCACAGTGTTCCTATCATCCTGATTAAACAGTACAAAAATAAAATTAACTTACAGAGTGCATCAAACATGATTTAGAGCTTGATTATGGAAAACTGTTTATTTCTGTCTTTCAACATGATTTGGAGCTTGTTTTTGAAAAGTGTTTTTTCTGTTTTTCAACATGATTTAGAGCTTGTTTTTGGAAAAGTGTTTATTTCTGTATTTCAATGTTGCAACTTGCTGAAAACTGTCCACAGTGTTCCTATCATCCTGATTAAACAGTACTGAAATATAATTAACTTACAGAGAGCATCAAACATGATTTAGAGCTTGTTTATGGAAAAGTGTTTATTTCTGTATTTCAACATGATTTGGAGCTTGTTTTTGAAAAGTGTTTATTTCTGTATTTCAACATGACTTTGAGCTTGTTTTTGAAAAGTGTTTATTTCTGTTTTTCAACATGATTTAGAGCTTGTTTTTGGAAAAGTGTTTATTTCTGTATTCCAATGTTGCAACTTGCTGAAAACCGTCCACAGTGTTACTATCATCCTGATTAAACAGTACTGAAATAAAATTAACTTACAGAGTGCATCAAACATGATTTAGAACTTGATTATGGAAAAGTGTTTATTTCTGTCTTTCAACATGATTTGGAGCTTGTATAAGAAAAGTGCTTATTTCTGTATTTCAACATGATTTGGAGCTTGTTTTTGAAAAGTGTTTTTTCTGTAGTTCAACATGATTTAGAGCTTTTTTTTGGAAAAGTGTTTATTTCTGCATTCCAATGTTGCAACTTGCTGAAAACTGTCCACAGTGTTCCTATCATCCTGATTAAACAGTACTGAAATAAAATTAACTTACAGAGTGCATCAAACATGATTTAGAGCTTGTTTATGGAAAAGTGTTTATTTCTGTATTTCAACATGATTTGGAGCTTGTTTTTGAAAAGTGTTTATTTCTGTTTTTCAACATGATTTAGAGCTTGTTTTAGGAAAAGTGTTTATTTCTGTATTCCAATGTTGCAACTTGCTGAAAACCGTCCACAGTGTTACTATCATCCTGATTAAACAGTACTGAAATAAAATTAACTTACAGAGTGCATCAAACATGATTTAGAGCTTGATTATGGAAAAGTGTTTATTTCTGTCTTTCAACATGATTTGGAGCTTGTATTTGAAAAGTGCTTATTTCTGTATTTCAACATGATTTGGAGCTTGTTTTTGAAAAGTGTTTTTTCTGTAGTTCAACATGATTTAGAGCTTGTTTTTGGAAAAGTGTTTATTTCTGTATTTCAATGTTGCAACTTGCTGAAAACTGTCCACAGTGTTCCTATCATCCTGATTAAACAGTACTGAAATAAAATTAACTTACAGAGATCATCAAACATGATTTAGAGCTTGTTTATGGAAAAGTGTTTATTTCTGTATTTCAACATGATTTGGAGCTTGTTTTTGAAAAGTGCTTATTTCTGTATTTCAACATGATTTGGAGCTTGTTTTTGAAAAGTGTTTATTTCTGTTTTTCAACATGATTTAGAGCTTTTTTTTGGAAAAGTGTTTATTTCTGCATTCCAATGTTGCAACTTGCTGAAAACCGTCCACAGTGTTACTATCATCCTGATTAAACAGTACTGAAATAAAATTAACGTACAGAGTGCATCAAACATGATTTAGAGCTTGTTTATGGAAAAGTGTTTATTTCTGTATTTCAACATGATTTGGAGCTTGTTTTTGAAAAGTGCTTATTTCTGTATTTCAACATGATTTGGAGCTTGTTTTCGAAAAGTGTTTTTTCTGTATTTCAACATGATTTAGAGCTTGTTTTTGGAAAAGTGTTTAATTCTGTATTTCAACATGATTTGGAGCTTGTTTTTGAAAAGTGCTTATTTCTGTATTTCAACATGATTTGGAGCTTGTTTTTGAAAAGTGTTTATTTCTGTATTTCAACCAGATTTAGAGCTTGTTTTTGGAAAAGTGTTTATTTTTGTATTTCAATGTTGCAACTTGCTGAAAACTGTCCACAGTGTTCCTATCATCCTGATTAAACAGTACTGAAATAAAATTAACTTACAGAGAGCATCAAACATGATTTAGAGCTTGTTTATGGAAAAGTGTTTATTTCTGTATTTCAACATGATTTGGAGCTTGTTTTTGAAAAGTGCTTATTTCTGTATTTCAACATGATTTGGAGCTTGTTTTTGAAAAGTGTTTATTTCTGTCTTTCAACATGATTTGGAGCTTGTTTTTGAAAAGTGTTTTTTCTGTTTTTCAACATGATTTAGAGCTTGTTTTTGGAAAAGTGTTTATTTCTGTATTTCAATGTTGCAACTTGCTGAAAACTGTCCACAGTGTTCCTATCATCCTGATTAAACAGTACTGAAATATAATTAACTTACAGAGAGCATCAAACATGATTTAGAGCTTGTTTATGGAAAAGTGTTTATTTCTGTATTTCAACATGATTTGGAGCTTGTTTTTGAAAAGTGTTTATTTCTGTATTTCAACATGACTTTGAGCTTGTTTTTGAAAAGTGTTTATTTCTGTTTTTCAACATGATTTAGAGCTTGTTTTTGGAAAAGTGTTTATTTCTGTATTCCAATGTTGCAACTTGCTGAAAACCGTCCACAGTGTTACTATCATCCTGATTAAACAGTACTGAAATAAAATTAACTTACAGAGTGCATCAAACATGATTTAGAACTTGATTATGGAAAAGTGTTTATTTCTGTCTTTCAACATGATTTGGAGCTTGTATAAGAAAAGTGCTTATTTCTGTATTTCAACATGATTTGGAGCTTGTTTTTGAAAAGTGTTTTTTCTGTAGTTCAACATGATTTAGAGCTTTTTTTTGGAAAAGTGTTTATTTCTGCATTCCAATGTTGCAACTTGCTGAAAACTGTCCACAGTGTTCCTATCATCCTGATTAAACAGTACTGAAATAAAATTAACTTACAGAGTGCATCAAACATGATTTAGAGCTTGTTTATGGAAAAGTGTTTATTTCTGTATTTCAACATGATTTGGAGCTTGTTTTTGAAAAGTGTTTATTTCTGTTTTTCAACATGATTTAGAGCTTGTTTTAGGAAAAGTGTTTATTTCTGTATTCCAATGTTGCAACTTGCTGAAAACCGTCCACAGTGTTACTATCATCCTGATTAAACAGTACTGAAATAAAATTAACTTACAGAGTGCATCAAACATGATTTAGAGCTTGATTATGGAAAAGTGTTTATTTCTGTCTTTCAACATGATTTGGAGCTTGTATTTGAAAAGTGCTTATTTCTGTATTTCAACATGATTTGGAGCTTGTTTTTGAAAAGTGTTTTTTCTGTAGTTCAACATGATTTAGAGCTTGTTTTTGGAAAAGTGTTTATTTCTGTATTTCAATGTTGCAACTTGCTGAAAACTGTCCACAGTGTTCCTATCATCCTGATTAAACAGTACTGAAATAAAATTAACTTACAGAGATCATCAAACATGATTTAGAGCTTGTTTATGGAAAAGTGTTTATTTCTGTATTTCAACATGATTTGGAGCTTGTTTTTGAAAAGTGCTTATTTCTGTATTTCAACATGATTTGGAGCTTGTTTTTGAAAAGTGTTTATTTCTGTTTTTCAACATGATTTAGAGCTTTTTTTTGGAAAAGTGTTTATTTCTGCATTCCAATGTTGCAACTTGCTGAAAACCGTCCACAGTGTTACTATCATCCTGATTAAACAGTACTGAAATAAAATTAACGTACAGAGTGCATCAAACATGATTTAGAGCTTGTTTATGGAAAAGTGTTTATTTCTGTATTTCAACATGATTTGGAGCTTGTTTTTGAAAAGTGCTTATTTCTGTATTTCAACATGATTTGGAGCTTGTTTTCGAAAAGTGTTTTTTCTGTATTTCAACATGATTTAGAGCTTGTTTTTGGAAAAGTGTTTAATTCTGTATTTCAACATGATTTGGAGCTTGTTTTTGAAAAGTGCTTATTTCTGTATTTCAACATGATTTGGAGCTTGTTTTTGAAAAGTGTTTATTTCTGTATTTCAACCAGATTTAGAGCTTGTTTTTGGAAAAGTGTTTATTTTTGTATTTCAATGTTGCAACTTGCTGAAAACTGTCCACAGTGTTCCTATCATCCTGATTAAACAGTACTGAAATAAAATTAACTTACAGAGAGCATCAAACATGATTTAGAGCTTGTTTATGGAAAAGTGTTTATTTCTGTATTTCAACATGATTTGGAGCTTGTTTTTGAAAAGTGCTTATTTCTGTATTTCAACATGATTTGGAGCTTGTTTTTGAAAAGTGTTTATTTCTGTTTTTCAACATGATTTAGAGCTTGTTTTTGGAAAAGTGTTTATTTCTGTATTTCAACATGATTTGGAGCTTGTATTTGAAAAGTGTTTTTTCTGTATTTCAACATGATTTAGAGCTTGTTTTTGGAAAAGTGTTTATTTCTGTATTTCAATGTTGCAACTTGCTGAAAACTGTCCACAGTGTTCCTATCATCCTGATTAAACAGTACTGAAATAAAATTAACTTACAGAGATCATCAAACATGATTTAGAGCTTGTTTATGGAAAAGTGTTTATTTCTGTATTTCAACATGATTTGGAGCATGTATTTGAAAAGTGCTTATTTCTGTATTTCAACATGATTTGGAGCTTGTTTTTGAAAAGTGTTTTTTCTGTATTTCAACATGATTTAGAGCTTGTTTTTGGAAAAGTGTTTATTTCTGTATTTCAATGTTGCAACTTGCTGAAAACTGTCCACAGTGTTCCTATCATCCTGATTAAACAGTACTGAAATAAAATTAACTTACAGAGATCATCAAACATGATTTAGAGCTTGTTTATGGAAAAGTGTTTATTTCTGTATTTCAACATGATTTGGAGCTTGTTTTTGAAAAGTGCTTATTTCGGTATTTCAACATGATTTAGAGCTTGTTTTTGGAAAAGTGTTTATTTCTGTATTCCAATGTTGCAACTTGCTGAAAACCGTCCACAGTGTTCCTATCATCCTGATTAAACAGTACTGAAATAAAATTAACTTACAGAGATCATCAAACATGATTTAGAGCTTGTTTATGGAAAAGTGTTTATTTCTGTATTTCAACATGATTTGGAGCTTGTTTTTGAAAAGTGTTTTTTCTGTATTTCAACATGTTTTAGAGCTTGTTTTTGGAAAAGTGTTTATTTCTGTATTTCAACATGATTTGGAGCTTGTTTTTGAAAAATGCTTATTTCTGTATTTCAACATGTTTTAGAGCTTGTTTATGGAAAAGTGTTTATTTCTGTATTTCAACATGATTTGGAGCTTGTTTCTGAAAAATGCTTATTTCTGTATTTCAACATGATTTGGAGCTTGTTTTTGAAAAGTGTTTTTTCTGTATTTCAACATGATTTAGAGCTTGTTTTTGGAAAAGTGTTTATTTCTGTATTTCAATGTTGCAACTTGCTGAAAACTGTCCACAGTGTTCCTATCATCCTGATTAAACAGTACTGAAATAAAATTAACTTACAGAGTGCATCAAACATGATTTAGAGCTTGTTTATGGAAAAGTGTTTATTTCTGTCTTTCAACATGATTTGGAGCTTGTTTTTGAAAAGTGCTTATTTCTGTATTTCAACATGATTTGGAGCTTGTTTTTGAAAAGTGTTTTTTCTGTATTTCAACATGATTTAGAGCTTGTTTTTGGAAAAGTGTTTATTTCTGTATTTCAATGTTGCAACTTGCTGAAAACTGTCCACAGTGTTCCTATCATCCTGATTAAACAGTACTGAAATAAAATTAACTTACAGAGATCATCAAACATGATTTAGAGCTTGTTTATGGAAAAGTGTTTATTTCTGTATTTCAACATGATTTGGAGCTTGTTTTTGAAAAGTGCTTATTTCGGTATTTCAACATGATTTTTGGAGCTTGTTTTTGAAAAGTGTTTATTTCTGTTTTTCAACACGATTTAGAGCTTGTTTTTGGAAAAGTGTTTATTTCTGTATTTCAATGTTGCAACTTGCTGAAAACTGTCCACAGTGTTCCTATCATCCTGATTAAACAGTACTGAAATAAAATTAACTTACAGAGAGCATCAAACAGGAATTAGAGCTTGTTTATGGAAAAGTGTTTATTTCTGTATTTCAACATGATTTGGAGCTTGTTTTTGAAAAGTGTTTTTTCTGTTTTTCAACATGATTTAGAGCTTGTTTTTGGAAAAGTGTTTATTTCTGTATTCCAATGTTGCAACTTGCTGAAAACCGTCCACAGTGTTCCTATCATCCTGATTAAACAGTACAAAAATAAAATTAACTTACAGAGTGCATCAAACATGATTTAGAGCTTGATTATGGAAAACTGTTTATTTCTGTCTTTCAACATGATTTGGAGCTTGTTTTTGAAAAGTGTTTTTTCTGTTTTTCAACATGATTTAGAGCTTGTTTTTGGAAAAGTGTTTATTTCTGTATTTCAATGTTGCAACTTGCTGAAAACTGTCCACAGTGTTCCTATCATCCTGATTAAACAGTACTGAAATATAATTAACTTACAGAGAGCATCAAACATGATTTAGAGCTTGTTTATGGAAAAGTGTTTATTTCTGTATTTCAACATGATTTGGAGCTTGTTTTTGAAAAGTGTTTATTTCTGTATTTCAACATGACTTTGAGCTTGTTTTTGAAAAGTGTTTATTTCTGTTTTTCAACATGATTTAGAGCTTGTTTTTGGAAAAGTGTTTATTTCTGTATTCCAATGTTGCAACTTGCTGAAAACCGTCCACAGTGTTACTATCATCCTGATTAAACAGTACTGAAATAAAATTAACTTACAGAGTGCATCAAACATGATTTAGAACTTGATTATGGAAAAGTGTTTATTTCTGTCTTTCAACATGATTTGGAGCTTGTATAAGAAAAGTGCTTATTTCTGTATTTCAACATGATTTGGAGCTTGTTTTTGAAAAGTGTTTTTTCTGTAGTTCAACATGATTTAGAGCTTTTTTTTGGAAAAGTGTTTATTTCTGCATTCCAATGTTGCAACTTGCTGAAAACTGTCCACAGTGTTCCTATCATCCTGATTAAACAGTACTGAAATAAAATTAACTTACAGAGTGCATCAAACATGATTTAGAGCTTGTTTATGGAAAAGTGTTTATTTCTGTATTTCAACATGATTTGGAGCTTGTTTTTGAAAAGTGTTTATTTCTGTTTTTCAACATGATTTAGAGCTTGTTTTAGGAAAAGTGTTTATTTCTGTATTCCAATGTTGCAACTTGCTGAAAACCGTCCACAGTGTTACTATCATCCTGATTAAACAGTACTGAAATAAAATTAACTTACAGAGTGCATCAAACATGATTTAGAGCTTGATTATGGAAAAGTGTTTATTTCTGTCTTTCAACATGATTTGGAGCTTGTATTTGAAAAGTGCTTATTTCTGTATTTCAACATGATTTGGAGCTTGTTTTTGAAAAGTGTTTTTTCTGTAGTTCAACATGATTTAGAGCTTGTTTTTGGAAAAGTGTTTATTTCTGTATTTCAATGTTGCAACTTGCTGAAAACTGTCCACAGTGTTCCTATCATCCTGATTAAACAGTACTGAAATAAAATTAACTTACAGAGATCATCAAACATGATTTAGAGCTTGTTTATGGAAAAGTGTTTATTTCTGTATTTCAACATGATTTGGAGCTTGTTTTTGAAAAGTGCTTATTTCTGTATTTCAACATGATTTGGAGCTTGTTTTTGAAAAGTGTTTATTTCTGTTTTTCAACATGATTTAGAGCTTTTTTTTGGAAAAGTGTTTATTTCTGCATTCCAATGTTGCAACTTGCTGAAAACCGTCCACAGTGTTACTATCATCCTGATTAAACAGTACTGAAATAAAATTAACGTACAGAGTGCATCAAACATGATTTAGAGCTTGTTTATGGAAAAGTGTTTATTTCTGTATTTCAACATGATTTGGAGCTTGTTTTTGAAAAGTGCTTATTTCTGTATTTCAACATGATTTGGAGCTTGTTTTCGAAAAGTGTTTTTTCTGTATTTCAACATGATTTAGAGCTTGTTTTTGGAAAAGTGTTTATTTCTGTATTTCAACATGATTTGGAGCTTGTTTTTGAAAAGTGCTTATTTCTGTATTTCAACATGATTTGGAGCTTGTTTTTGAAAAGTGTTTATTTCTGTATTTCAACCAGATTTAGAGCTTGTTTTTGGAAAAGTGTTTATTTTTGTATTTCAATGTTGCAACTTGCTGAAAACTGTCCACAGTGTTCCTATCATCCTGATTAAACAGTACTGAAATAAAATTAACTTACAGAGAGCATCAAACATGATTTAGAGCTTGTTTATGGAAAAGTGTTTATTTCTGTATTTCAACATGATTTGGAGCTTGTTTTTGAAAAGTGCTTATTTCTGTATTTCAACATGATTTGGAGCTTGTTTTTGAAAAGTGTTTATTTCTGTTTTTCAACATGATTTAGAGCTTGTTTTTGGAAAAGTGTTTATTTCTGTATTTCAACATGATTTGGAGCTTGTATTTGAAAAGTGTTTTTTCTGTATTTCAACATGATTTAGAGCTTGTTTTTGGAAAAGTGTTTATTTCTGTATTTCAATGTTGCAACTTGCTGAAAACTGTCCACAGTGTTCCTATCATCCTGATTAAACAGTACTGAAATATAATTAACTTACAGAGAGCATCAAACATGATTTAGAGCTTGTTTATGGAAAAGTGTTTATTTCTGTATTTCAACATGATTTGGAGCTTGTTTTTGAAAAGTGTTTATTTCTGTATTTCAACATGATTTGGAGCTTGTTTTTGAAAAGTGTTTATTTCTGTTTTTCAACATGATTTAGAGCTATTTTTTGGAAAAGTGTTTATTTCTGTATTTCAATGTTGCAACTTGCTGAAAACTGTCCACAGTGTTCCTATCATCCTGATTAAACAGTACTGAAATAAAATTAACTTACAGAGTGCATCAAACATGATTTAGAGCTTGTTTATGGAAAAGTGTTTATTTCTGTATTTCAACATGATTTGGAGCTTGTTTTTGAAAAGTGTTTATTTCTGTATATCAACATGATTTGGAGCTTGTTTTTGAAAAGTGTTTTTTCTGTTTTTCAACATGATTTAGAGCTTGTTTTTGGAAAAGTGTTTATTTCTGTATTCCAATGTTGCAACTTGCTGAAAACCGTCCACAGTGTTCCTATCATCCTGATTAAACAGTACAAAAATAAAATTAACTTACAGAGTGCATCAAACATGATTTAGAGCTTGATTATAGAAAAGTGTTTATTTCTGTCTTTCAACATGATTTGGAGCTTGTATTTGAAAAGTGCTTATTTCTGTATTTTAACATGATTTGGAGCTTGTTTTTGAAAAGTGTTTTTTCTGTAGTTCAACATGATTTAGAGCTTTTTTTTGGAAAAGTGTTTATTTCTGCATTCCAATGTTGCAACTTGCTGAAAACTGTCCACAGTGTTCCTATCATCCTGATTAAACAGTACTGAAATAAAATTAACTTACAGAGTGCATCAAACATGATTTAGAGCTTGTTTATGGAAAAGTGTTTATTTCTGTATTTCAACATGATTTGGAGCTTGTTTTTGAAAAGTGTTTATTTCTGTTTTTCAACATGATTTAGAGCTTGTTTTAGGAAAAGTGTTTATTTCTGTATTCCAATGTTGCAACTTGCTGAAAACCGTCCACAGTGTTACTATCATCCTGATTAAACAGTACTGAAATAAAATTAACTTACAGAGTGCATCAAACATGATTTAGAGCTTGATTATGGAAAAGTGTTTATTTCTGTCTTTCAACATGATTTGGAGCTTGTATTTGAAAAGTGCTTATTTCTGTATTTCAACATGATTTGGAGCTTGTTTTTGAAAAGTGTTTTTTCTGTAGTTCAACATGATTTAGAGCTTGTTTTTGGAAAAGTGTTTATTTCTGTATTTCAATGTTGCAACTTGCTGAAAACTGTCCACAGTGTTCCTATCATCCTGATTAAACAGTACTGAAATAAAATTAACTTACAGAGATCATCAAACATGATTTAGAGCTTGTTTATGGAAAAGTGTTTATTTCTGTATTTCAACATGATTTGGAGCTTGTTTTTGAAAAGTGCTTATTTCTGTATTTCAACATGATTTGGAGCTTGTTTTTGAAAAGTGTTTATTTCTGTTTTTCAACATGATTTAGAGCTTTTTTTTGGAAAAGTGTTTATTTCTGCATTCCAATGTTGCAACTTGCTGAAAACCGTCCACAGTGTTACTATCATCCTGATTAAACAGTACTGAAATAAAATTAACGTACAGAGTGCATCAAACATGATTTAGAGCTTGTTTATGGAAAAGTGTTTATTTCTGTATTTCAACATGATTTGGAGCTTGTTTTTGAAAAGTGCTTATTTCTGTATTTCAACATGATTTGGAGCTTGTTTTCGAAAAGTGTTTTTTCTGTATTTCAACATGATTTAGAGCTTGTTTTTGGAAAAGTGTTTATTTCTGTATTTCAACATGATTTGGAGCTTGTTTTTGAAAAGTGCTTATTTCTGTATTTCAACATGATTTGGAGCTTGTTTTTGAAAAGTGTTTATTTCTGTATTTCAACCAGATTTAGAGCTTGTTTTTGGAAAAGTGTTTATTTCTGTATTTCAATGTTGCAACTTGCTGAAAACTGTCCACAGTGTTCCTATCATCCTGATTAAACAGTACTGAAATATAATTAACTTACAGAGAGCATCAAACATGATTTAGAGCTTGTTTATGGAAAAGTGTTTATTTCTGTATTTCAACATGATTTGGAGCTTGTTTTTGAAAAGTGTTTATTTCTGTATTTCAACATGATTTGGAGCTTGTTTTTGAAAAGTGTTTATTTCTGTTTTTCAACATGATTTAGAGCTATTTTTTGGAAAAGTGTTTATTTCTGTATTTCAATGTTGCAACTTGCTGAAAACTGTCCACAGTGTTCCTATCATCCTGATTAAACAGTACTGAAATAAAATTAACTTACAGAGTGCATCAAACATGATTTAGAGCTTGTTTATGGAAAAGTGTTTATTTCTGTATTTCAACATGATTTGGAGCTTGTTTTTGAAAAGTGTTTATTTCTGTATTTCAACATGATTTGGAGCTTGTTTTTGAAAAGTGTTTTTTCTGTTTTTCAACATGATTTAGAGCTTGTTTTTGGAAAAGTGTTTATTTCTGTATTCCAATGTTGCAACTTGCTGAAAACCGTCCACAGTGTTCCTATCATCCTGATTAAACAGTACAAAAATAAAATTAACTTACAGAGTGCATCAAACATGATTTAGAGCTTGATTATAGAAAAGTGTTTATTTCTGTCTTTCAACATGATTTGGAGCTTGTATTTGAAAAGTGCTTATTTCTGTATTTTAACATGATTTGGAGCTTGTTTTTGAAAAGTGTTTTTTCTGTATTTCAACATGTTTTAGAGCTTGTTTTTGGAAAAGTGTTTATTTCTGTATTTCAATGTTGCAACTTGCTGAAAACTGTCCACAGTGTTCCTATCATCCTGATTAAACAGTACTGAAATAAAATTAACTTACAGAGTGCATCAAACATGATTTAGAGCTTGATTATGGAAAAGTGTTTATTTCTGTCTTTCAACATGATTTGGAGCTTGTATTTGAAAAGTGCTTATTTCTGTATTTCAACATGATTTGGAGCTTGTTTTTGAAAAGTGTTTTTTCTGTAGTTCAACATGATTTAGAGCTTGTTTTTGGAAAAGTGTTTATTTCTGTATTTCAATGTTGCAACTTGCTGAAAACTGTCCACAGTGTTCCTATCATCCTGATTAAACAGTACTGAAATAAAATTAACTTACAGAGATCATCAAACATGATTTAGAGCTTGTTTATGGAAAAGTGTTTATTTCTGTATTTCAACATGATTTGGAGCTTGTTTTTGAAAAGTGCTTATTTCTGTATTTCAACATGATTTGGAGCTTGTTTTTGAAAAGTGTTTATTTCTGTTTTTCAACATGATTTAGAGCTTTTTTTTGGAAAAGTGTTTATTTCTGCATTCCAATGTTGCAACTTGCTGAAAACCGTCCACAGTGTTACTATCATCCTGATTAAACAGTACTGAAATAAAATTAACGTACAGAGTGCATCAAACATGATTTAGAGCTTGTTTATGGAAAAGTGTTTATTTCTGTATTTCAACATGATTTGGAGCTTGTTTTTGAAAAGTGCTTATTTCTGTATTTCAACATGATTTGGAGCTTGTTTTCGAAAAGTGTTTTTTCTGTATTTCAACATGATTTAGAGCTTGTTTTTGGAAAAGTGTTTATTTCTGTATTTCAACATGATTTGGAGCTTGTTTTTGAAAAGTGCTTATTTCTGTATTTCAACATGATTTGGAGCTTGTTTTTGAAAAGTGTTTATTTCTGTATTTCAACCAGATTTAGAGCTTGTTTTTGGAAAAGTGTTTATTTCTGTATTTCAATGTTGCAACTTGCTGAAAACTGTCCACAGTGTTCCTATCATCCTGATTAAACAGTACTGAAATAAAATTAACTTACAGAGAGCATCAAACATGATTTAGAGCTTGTTTATGGAAAAGTGTTTATTTCTGTATTTCAACATGATTTGGAGCTTGTTTTTGAAAAGTGCTTATTTCTGTATTTCAACATGATTTGGAGCTTGTTTTTGAAAAGTGTTTATTTCTGTTTTTCAACATGATTTAGAGCTTGTTTTTGGAAAAGTGTTTATTTCTGTATTTCAACATGATTTGGAGCTTGTATTTGAAAAGTGTTTTTTCTGTATTTCAACATGATTTAGAGCTTGTTTTTGGAAAAGTGTTTATTTCTGTATTTCAATGTTGCAACTTGCTGAAAACTGTCCACAGTGTTCCTATCATCCTGATTAAACAGTACTGAAATATAATTAACTTACAGAGAGCATCAAACATGATTTAGAGCTTGTTTATGGAAAAGTGTTTATTTCTGTATTTCAACATGATTTGGAGCTTGTTTTTGAAAAGTGTTTATTTCTGTATTTCAACATGATTTGGAGCTTGTTTTTGAAAAGTGTTTATTTCTGTTTTTCAACATGATTTAGAGCTATTTTTTGGAAAAGTGTTTATTTCTGTATTTCAATGTTGCAACTTGCTGAAAACTGTCCACAGTGTTCCTATCATCCTGATTAAACAGTACTGAAATAAAATTAACTTACAGAGTGCATCAAACATGATTTAGAGCTTGTTTATGGAAAAGTGTTTATTTCTGTATTTCAACATGATTTGGAGCTTGTTTTTGAAAAGTGTTTATTTCTGTATTTCAACATGATTTGGAGCTTGTTTTTGAAAAGTGTTTTTTCTGTTTTTCAACATGATTTAGAGCTTGTTTTTGGAAAAGTGTTTATTTCTGTATTCCAATGTTGCAACTTGCTGAAAACCGTCCACAGTGTTCCTATCATCCTGATTAAACAGTACAAAAATAAAATTAACTTACAGAGTGCATCAAACATGATTTAGAGCTTGATTATAGAAAAGTGTTTATTTCTGTCTTTCAACATGATTTGGAGCTTGTATTTGAAAAGTGCTTATTTCTGTATTTTAACATGATTTGGAGCTTGTTTTTGAAAAGTGTTTTTTCTGTATTTCAACATGTTTTAGAGCTTGTTTTTGGAAAAGTGTTTATTTCTGTATTTCAATGTTGCAACTTGCTGAAAACTGTCCACAGTGTTCCTATCATCCTGATTAAACAGTACTGAAATAAAATTAACTTACAGAGTGCATCAAACATGATTTAGAGCTTGTTTTTGGAAAAGTGTTTATTTCTGTATTTCAACATGATTTGGAGCTTGTATTTGAAAAGTGTTTTTTCTGTATTTCAACATGATTTAGAGCTTGTTTTTGGAAAAGTGTTTATTTCTGTATTTCAATGTTGCAACTTGCTGAAAACTGTCCACAGTGTTCCTATCATCCTGATTAAACAGTACTGAAATATAATTAACTTACAGAGAGCATCAAACATGATTTAGAGCTTGTTTATGGAAAAGTGTTTATTTCTGTATTTCAACATGATTTGGAGCTTGTTTTTGAAAAGTGTTTATTTCTGTATTTCAACATGATTTGGAGCTTGTTTTTGAAAAGTGTTTATTTCTGTTTTTCAACATGATTTAGAGCTATTTTTTGGAAAAGTGTTTATTTCTGTATTTCAATGTTGCAACTTGCTGAAAACTGTCCACAGTGTTCCTATCATCCTGATTAAACAGTACTGAAATAAAATTAACTTACAGAGTGCATCAAACATGATTTAGAGCTTGTTTATGGAAAAGTGTTTATTTCTGTATTTCAACATGATTTGGAGCTTGTTTTTGAAAAGTGTTTATTTCTGTATTTCAACATGATTTGGAGCTTGTTTTTGAAAAGTGTTTTTTCTGTTTTTCAACATGATTTAGAGCTTGTTTTTGGAAAAGTGTTTATTTCTGTATTCCAATGTTGCAACTTGCTGAAAACCGTCCACAGTGTTCCTATCATCCTGATTAAACAGTACAAAAATAAAATTAACTTACAGAGTGCATCAAACATGATTTAGAGCTTGATTATAGAAAAGTGTTTATTTCTGTCTTTCAACATGATTTGGAGCTTGTATTTGAAAAGTGCTTATTTCTGTATTTTAACATGATTTGGAGCTTGTTTTTGAAAAGTGTTTATTTCTGTATTTCAACCAGATTTAGAGCTTGTTTTTGGAAAAGTGTTTATTTCTGTATTTCAATGTTGCAACTTGCTGAAAACTGTCCACAGTGTTCCTATCATCCTGATTAAACAGTACTGAAATAAAATTAACTTACAGAGAGCATCAAACATGATTTAGAGCTTGTTTATGGAAAAGTGTTTATTTCTGTATTTCAACATGATTTGGAGCTTGTTTTTGAAAAGTGCTTATTTCTGTATTTCAACATGATTTGGAGCTTGTTTTTGAAAAGTGTTTATTTCTGTTTTTCAACATGATTTAGAGCTTGTTTTTGGAAAAGTGTTTATTTCTGTATTTCAACATGATTTGGAGCTTGTATTTGAAAAGTGTTTTTTCTGTATTTCAACATGATTTAGAGCTTGTTTTTGGAAAAGTGTTTATTTCTGTATTTCAATGTTGCAACTTGCTGAAAACTGTCCACAGTGTTCCTATCATCCTGATTAAACAGTACTGAAATATAATTAACTTACAGAGAGCATCAAACATGATTTAGAGCTTGTTTATGGAAAAGTGTTTATTTCTGTATTTCAACATGATTTGGAGCTTGTTTTTGAAAAGTGTTTATTTCTGTATTTCAACATGATTTGGAGCTTGTTTTTGAAAAGTGTTTATTTCTGTTTTTCAACATGATTTAGAGCTATTTTTTGGAAAAGTGTTTATTTCTGTATTTCAATGTTGCAACTTGCTGAAAACTGTCCACAGTGTTCCTATCATCCTGATTAAACAGTACTGAAATAAAATTAACTTACAGAGTGCATCAAACATGATTTAGAGCTTGTTTATGGAAAAGTGTTTATTTCTGTATTTCAACATGATTTGGAGCTTGTTTTTGAAAAGTGTTTATTTCTGTATTTCAACATGATTTGGAGCTTGTTTTTGAAAAGTGTTTTTTCTGTTTTTCAACATGATTTAGAGCTTGTTTTTGGAAAAGTGTTTATTTCTGTATTCCAATGTTGCAACTTGCTGAAAACCGTCCACAGTGTTCCTATCATCCTGATTAAACAGTACAAAAATAAAATTAACTTACAGAGTGCATCAAACATGATTTAGAGCTTGATTATAGAAAAGTGTTTATTTCTGTCTTTCAACATGATTTGGAGCTTGTATTTGAAAAGTGCTTATTTCTGTATTTTAACATGATTTGGAGCTTGTTTTTGAAAAGTGTTTTTTCTGTATTTCAACATGTTTTAGAGCTTGTTTTTGGAAAAGTGTTTATTTCTGTATTTCAATGTTGCAACTTGCTGAAAACTGTCCACAGTGTTCCTATCATCCTGATTAAACAGTACTGAAATAAAATTAACTTACAGAGTGCATCAAACATGATTTAGAGCTTGTTTTTGGAAAAGTGTTTATTTCTGTATTTCAACATGATTTGGAGCTTGTATTTGAAAAGTGTTTTTTCTGTATTTCAACATGATTTAGAGCTTGTTTTTGGAAAAGTGTTTATTTCTGTATTTCAATGTTGCAACTTGCTGAAAACTGTCCACAGTGTTCCTATCATCCTGATTAAACAGTACTGAAATATAATTAACTTACAGAGAGCATCAAACATGATTTAGAGCTTGTTTATGGAAAAGTGTTTATTTCTGTATTTCAACATGATTTGGAGCTTGTTTTTGAAAAGTGTTTATTTCTGTATTTCAACATGATTTGGAGCTTGTTTTTGAAAAGTGTTTATTTCTGTTTTTCAACATGATTTAGAGCTATTTTTTGGAAAAGTGTTTATTTCTGTATTTCAATGTTGCAACTTGCTGAAAACTGTCCACAGTGTTCCTATCATCCTGATTAAACAGTACTGAAATAAAATTAACTTACAGAGTGCATCAAACATGATTTAGAGCTTGTTTATGGAAAAGTGTTTATTTCTGTATTTCAACATGATTTGGAGCTTGTTTTTGAAAAGTGTTTATTTCTGTATTTCAACATGATTTGGAGCTTGTTTTTGAAAAGTGTTTTTTCTGTTTTTCAACATGATTTAGAGCTTGTTTTTGGAAAAGTGTTTATTTCTGTATTCCAATGTTGCAACTTGCTGAAAACCGTCCACAGTGTTCCTATCATCCTGATTAAACAGTACAAAAATAAAATTAACTTACAGAGTGCATCAAACATGATTTAGAGCTTGATTATAGAAAAGTGTTTATTTCTGTCTTTCAACATGATTTGGAGCTTGTATTTGAAAAGTGCTTATTTCTGTATTTTAACATGATTTGGAGCTTGTTTTTGAAAAGTGTTTTTTCTGTATTTCAACATGTTTTAGAGCTTGTTTTTGGAAAAGTGTTTATTTCTGTATTTCAATGTTGCAACTTGCTGAAAACTGTCCACAGTGTTCCTATCATCCTGATTAAACAGTACTGAAATAAAATTAACTTACAGAGTGCATCAAACATGATTTAGATCTTGTTTATGGAAAAGTGTTTATTTCTGTCTTTCAACATGATTTGGAGCTTGTATTTGAAAAGTGCTTATTTCTGTATTTCAACATGATTTGGAGCTTGTTTTTGAAAAGTGTTTTTTCTGTATTTCAACATGATTTAGAGCTTGTTTTTGGAAAAGTGTTTATTTCTGTATTTCAATGTTGCAACTTGCTGAAAACTGTCCACAGTGTTCCTATCATCCTGATTAAACAGTACTGAAATATAATTAACTTACAGAGAGCATCAAACATGATTTAGAGCTTGTTTATGGAAAAGTGTTTATTTCTGTATTTCAACATGATTTGGAGCTTGTTTTTGAAAAGTGTTTATTTCTGTATTTCAACATGACTTTGAGCTTGTTTTTGAAAAGTGTTTATTTCTGTTTTTCAACATGATTTAGAGCTTGTTTTTGGAAAAGTGTTTATTTCTGTATTTCAATGTTGCAACTTGCTGAAAACTGTCCACAGTGTTCCTATTATCATGATTAAACAGTACTGAAATAAAATTAACTTACAGAGTGCATCAAACATGATTTAGAGCTTGTTTATGGAAAAGTGTTTATTTCTGTCTTTCAACATGATTTGGAGCTTGTTTTTGAAAAGTGCTTATTTCTGTATTTCAACATGATTTGGAGCTTTTTTTGAAAAGTGTTTTTTCTGTATTTCAACATGATTTAGAGCTTGTTTTTGGAAAAGTGTTTATTTCTGTATTTCAATGTTGCAACTTGCTGAAAACTGTCCACAGTGTTCCTATCATCCTGATTAAACAGTACTGAAATAAAATTAACTTACAGAGATCATCAAACATGATTTAGAGCTTGTTTATGGAAAAGTGTTTATTTCTGTATTTCAACATGATTTGGAGCATGTATTTGAAAAGTGCTTATTTCTGTATTTCAACATGATTTGGAGCTTGTTTTTGAAAAGTGTTTTTTCTGTATTTCAACATGATTTAGAGCTTGTTTTTGGAAAAGTGTTTATTTCTGTATTTCAATGTTGCAACTTGCTGAAAACTGTCCACAGTGTTCCTATCATCCTGATTAAACAGTACTGAAATAAAATTAACTTACAGAGATCATCAAACATGATTTAGAGCTTGTTTATGGAAAAGTGTTTATTTCTGTATTTCAACATGATTTGGAGCTTGTTTTTGAAAAGTGCTTATTTCGGTATTTCAACATGATTTAGAGCTTGTTTTTGGAAAAGTGTTTATTTCTGTATTCCAATGTTGCAACTTGCTGAAAACCGTCCACAGTGTTCCTATCATCCTGATTAAACAGTACTGAAATAAAATTAACTTACAGAGATCATCAAACATGATTTAGAGCTTGTTTATGGAAAAGTGTTTATTTCTGTATTTCAACATGATTTGGAGCTTGTTTTTGAAAAGTGTTTTTTCTGTATTTCAACATGTTTTAGAGCTTGTTTTTGGAAAAGTGTTTATTTCTGTATTTCAACATGATTTGGAGCTTGTTTTTGAAAAGTGCTTATTTCTGTATTTCAACATGATTTGGAGCTTGTTTTCGAAAAGTGTTTTTTCTGTATTTCAACATGATTTAGAGCTTGTTTTTGGAAAAGTGTTTATTTCTGTATTTCAACATGATTTGGAGCTTGTTTTTGAAAAGTGCTTATTTCTGTATTTCAACATGATTTGGAGCTTGTTTTTGAAAAGTGTTTATTTCTGTATTTCAACCAGATTTAGAGCTTGTTTTTGGAAAAGTGTTTATTTCTGTATTTCAATGTTGCAACTTGCTGAAAACTGTCCACAGTGTTCCTATCATCCTGATTAAACAGTACTGAAATAAAATTAACTTACAGAGAGCATCAAACATGATTTAGAGCTTGTTTATGGAAAAGTGTTTATTTCTGTATTTCAACATGATTTGGAGCTTGTTTTTGAAAAGTGCTTATTTCTGTATTTCAACATGATTTGGAGCTTGTTTTTGAAAAGTGTTTATTTCTGTTTTTCAACATGATTTAGAGCTTGTTTTTGGAAAAGTGTTTATTTCTGTATTTCAACATGATTTGGAGCTTGTATTTGAAAAGTGTTTTTTCTGTATTTCAACATGATTTAGAGCTTGTTTTTGGAAAAGTGTTTATTTCTGTATTTCAATGTTGCAACTTGCTGAAAACTGTCCACAGTGTTCCTATCATCCTGATTAAACAGTACTGAAATATAATTAACTTACAGAGAGCATCAAACATGATTTAGAGCTTGTTTATGGAAAAGTGTTTATTTCTGTATTTCAACATGATTTGGAGCTTGTTTTTGAAAAGTGTTTATTTCTGTATTTCAACATGATTTGGAGCTTGTTTTTGAAAAGTGTTTATTTCTGTTTTTCAACATGATTTAGAGCTATTTTTTGGAAAAGTGTTTATTTCTGTATTTCAATGTTGCAACTTGCTGAAAACTGTCCACAGTGTTCCTATCATCCTGATTAAACAGTACTGAAATAAAATTAACTTACAGAGTGCATCAAACATGATTTAGAGCTTGTTTATGGAAAAGTGTTTATTTCTGTATTTCAACATGATTTGGAGCTTGTTTTTGAAAAGTGTTTATTTCTGTATTTCAACATGATTTGGAGCTTGTTTTTGAAAAGTGTTTTTTCTGTTTTTCAACATGATTTAGAGCTTGTTTTTGGAAAAGTGTTTATTTCTGTATTCCAATGTTGCAACTTGCTGAAAACCGTCCACAGTGTTCCTATCATCCTGATTAAACAGTACAAAAATAAAATTAACTTACAGAGTGCATCAAACATGATTTAGAGCTTGATTATAGAAAAGTGTTTATTTCTGTCTTTCAACATGATTTGGAGCTTGTATTTGAAAAGTGCTTATTTCTGTATTTTACCATGATTTGGAGCTTGTTTTTGAAAAGTGTTTTTTCTGTATTTCAACATGTTTTAGAGCTTGTTTTTGGAAAAGTGTTTATTTCTGTATTTCAATGTTGCAACTTGCTGAAAACTGTCCACAGTGTTCCTATCATCCTGATTAAACAGTACTGAAATAAAATTAACTTACAGAGTGCATCAAACATGATTTAGATCTTGTTTATGGAAAAGTGTTTATTTCTGTCTTTCAACATGATTTGGAGCTTGTATTTGAAAAGTGCTTATTTCTGTATTTCAACATGATTTGGAGCTTGTTTTTGAAAAGTGTTTTTTCTGTATTTCAACATGATTTAGAGCTTGTTTTTGGAAAAGTGTTTATTTCTGTATTTCAATGTTGCAACTTGCTGAAAACTGTCCACAGTGTTCCTATCATCCTGATTAAACAGTACTGAAATATAATTAACTTACAGAGAGCATCAAACATGATTTAGAGCTTGTTTATGGAAAAGTGTTTATTTCTGTATTTCAACATGATTTGGAGCTTGTTTTTGAAAAGTGTTTATTTCTGTATTTCAACATGACTTTGAGCTTGTTTTTGAAAAGTGTTTATTTCTGTTTTTCAACATGATTTAGAGCTTGTTTTTGGAAAAGTGTTTATTTCTGTATTTCAATGTTGCAACTTGCTGAAAACTGTCCACAGTGTTCCTATTATCATGATTAAACAGTACTGAAATAAAATTAACTTACAGAGTGCATCAAACATGATTTAGAGCTTGTTTATGGAAAAGTGTTTATTTCTGTCTTTCAACATGATTTGGAGCTTGTTTTTGAAAAGTGCTTATTTCTGTATTTCAACATGATTTGGAGCTTTTTTTGAAAAGTGTTTTTTCTGTATTTCAACATGATTTAGAGCTTGTTTTTGGAAAAGTGTTTATTTCTGTATTTCAATGTTGCAACTTGCTGAAAACTGTCCACAGTGTTCCTATCATCCTGATTAAACAGTACTGAAATAAAATTAACTTACAGAGATCATCAAACATGATTTAGAGCTTGTTTATGGAAAAGTGTTTATTTCTGTATTTCAACATGATTTGGAGCATGTATTTGAAAAGTGCTTATTTCTGTATTTCAACATGATTTGGAGCTTGTTTTTGAAAAGTGTTTTTTCTGTATTTCAACATGATTTAGAGCTTGTTTTTGGAAAAGTGTTTATTTCTGTATTTCAATGTTGCAACTTGCTGAAAACTGTCCACAGTGTTCCTATCATCCTGATTAAACAGTACTGAAATAAAATTAACTTACAGAGATCATCAAACATGATTTAGAGCTTGTTTATGGAAAAGTGTTTATTTCTGTATTTCAACATGATTTGGAGCTTGTTTTTGAAAAGTGCTTATTTCGGTATTTCAACATGATTTAGAGCTTGTTTTTGGAAAAGTGTTTATTTCTGTATTTCAACATGATTTGGAGCTTGTTTTTGAAAAGTGTTTTTTCTGTATTTCAACATGTTTTAGAGCTTGTTTTTGGAAAAGTGTTTATTTCTGTATTTCAACATGATTTGGAGCTTGTTTTTGAAAAATGCTTATTTCTGTATTTCAACATGTTTTAGAGCTTGTTTATGGAAAAGTGTTTATTTCTGTATTTCAACATGATTTGGAGCTTGTTTCTGAAAAATGCTTATTTCTGTATTTCAACATGATTTGGAGCTTGTTTTTGAAAAGTGTTTTTTCTGTATTTCAACATGATTTAGAGCTTGTTTTTGGAAAAGTGTTTATTTCTGTATTTCAATGTTGCAACTTGCTGAAAACTGTCCACAGTGTTCCTATCATCCTGATTAAACAGTACTGAAATAAAATTAACTTACAGAGTGCATCAAACATGATTTAGAGCTTGTTTATGGAAAAGTGTTTATTTCTGTCTTTCAACATGATTTGGAGCTTGTTTTTGAAAAGTGCTTATTTCTGTATTTCAACATGATTTGGAGCTTGTTTTTGAAAAGTGTTTTTTCTGTATTTCAACATGATTTAGAGCTTGTTTTTGGAAAAGTGTTTATTTCTGTATTTCAATGTTGCAACTTGCTGAAAACTGTCCACAGTGTTCCTATCATCCTGATTAAACAGTACTGAAATAAAATTAACTTACAGAGATCATCAAACATGATTTAGAGCTTGTTTATGGAAAAGTGTTTATTTCTGTATTTCAACATGATTTGGAGCTTGTTTTTGAAAAGTGCTTATTTCGGTATTTCAACATGATTTTTGGAGCTTGTTTTTGAAAAGTGTTTATTTCTGTTTTTCAACACGATTTAGAGCTTGTTTTTGGAAAAGTGTTTATTTCTGTATTTCAATGTTGCAACTTGCTGAAAACTGTCCACAGTGTTCCTATCATCCTGATTAAACAGTACTGAAATAAAATTAACTTACAGAGAGCATCAAACAGGAATTAGAGCTTGTTTATGGAAAAGTGTTTATTTCTGTATTTCAACATGATTTGGAGCTTGTTTTTGAAAAGTGTTTTTTCTGTTTTTCAACATGATTTAGAGCTTGTTTTTGGAAAAGTGTTTATTTCTGTATTCCAATGTTGCAACTTGCTGAAAACCGTCCACAGTGTTCCTATCATCCTGATTAAACAGTACAAAAATAAAATTAACTTACAGAGTGCATCAAACATGATTTAGAGCTTGATTATGGAAAACTGTTTATTTCTGTCTTTCAACATGATTTGGAGCTTGTTTTTGAAAAGTGTTTTTTCTGTTTTTCAACATGATTTAGAGCTTGTTTTTGGAAAAGTGTTTATTTCTGTATTTCAATGTTGCAACTTGCTGAAAACTGTCCACAGTGTTCATATCATCCTGATTAAACAGTACTGAAATATAATTAACTTACAGAGAGCATCAAACATGATTTAGAGCTTGTTTATGGAAAAGTGTTTATTTCTGTATTTCAACATGATTTGGAGCTTGTTTTTGAAAAGTGTTTATTTCTGTATTTCAACATGACTTTGAGCTTGTTTTTGAAAAGTGTTTATTTCTGTTTTTCAACATGATTTAGAGCTTGTTTTTGGAAAAGTGTTTATTTCTGTATTCCAATGTTGCAACTTGCTGAAAACCGTCCACAGTGTTACTATCATCCTGATTAAACAGTACTGAAATAAAATTAACTTACAGAGTGCATCAAACATGATTTAGAACTTGATTATGGAAAAGTGTTTATTTCTGTCTTTCAACATGATTTGGAGCTTGTATAAGAAAAGTGCTTATTTCTGTATTTCAACATGATTTGGAGCTTGTTTTTGAAAAGTGTTTTTTCTGTAGTTCAACATGATTTAGAGCTTTTTTTTGGAAAAGTGTTTATTTCTGCATTCCAATGTTGCAACTTGCTGAAAACTGTCCACAGTGTTCCTATCATCCTGATTAAACAGTACTGAAATAAAATTAACTTACAGAGTGCATCAAACATGATTTAGAGCTTGTTTATGGAAAAGTGTTTATTTCTGTATTTCAACATGATTTGGAGCTTGTTTTTGAAAAGTGTTTATTTCTGTTTTTCAACATGATTTAGAGCTTGTTTTTGGAAAAGTGTTTATTTCTGTATTTCAATGTTGCAACTTGCTGAAAACTGTCCACAGTGTTCCTATCATCCTGATTAAACAGTACTGAAATAAAATTAACTTACAGAGTGCATCAAACATGATTTAGAGCTTGTTTATGGAAAAGTGTTTATTTCTGTCTTTCAACATGATTTGGAGCTTGTTTTTGAAAAGTGCTTATTTCTGTATTTCAACATGATTTGGAGCTTGTTTTTGAAAAGTGTTTTTTCTGTATTTCAACATGATTTAGAGCTTGTTTTTGGAAAAGTGTTTATTTCTGTATTTCAATGTTGCAACTTGCTGAAAACTGTCCACAGTGTTCCTATCATCCTGATTAAACAGTACTGAAATAAAATTAACTTACAGAGATCATCAAACATGATTTAGAGCTTGTTTATGGAAAAGTGTTTATTTCTGTATTTCAACATGATTTGGAGCTTGTTTTTGAAAAGTGCTTATTTCGGTATTTCAACATGATTTTTGGAGCTTGTTTTTGAAAAGTGTTTATTTCTGTTTTTCAACACGATTTAGAGCTTGTTTTTGGAAAAGTGTTTATTTCTGTATTTCAATGTTGCAACTTGCTGAAAACTGTCCACAGTGTTCCTATCATCCTGATTAAACAGTACTGAAATAAAATTAACTTACAGAGAGCATCAAACAGGAATTAGAGCTTGTTTATGGAAAAGTGTTTATTTCTGTATTTCAACATGATTTGGAGCTTGTTTTTGAAAAGTGTTTTTTCTGTTTTTCAACATGATTTAGAGCTTGTTTTTGGAAAAGTGTTTATTTCTGTATTCCAATGTTGCAACTTGCTGAAAACCGTCCACAGTGTTCCTATCATCCTGATTAAACAGTACAAAAATAAAATTAACTTACAGAGTGCATCAAACATGATTTAGAGCTTGATTATGGAAAACTGTTTATTTCTGTCTTTCAACATGATTTGGAGCTTGTTTTTGAAAAGTGTTTTTTCTGTTTTTCAACATGATTTAGAGCTTGTTTTTGGAAAAGTGTTTATTTCTGTATTTCAATGTTGCAACTTGCTGAAAACTGTCCACAGTGTTCCTATCATCCTGATTAAACAGTACTGAAATATAATTAACTTACAGAGAGCATCAAACATGATTTAGAGCTTGTTTATGGAAAAGTGTTTATTTCTGTATTTCAACATGATTTGGAGCTTGTTTTTGAAAAGTGTTTATTTCTGTATTTCAACATGACTTTGAGCTTGTTTTTGAAAAGTGTTTATTTCTGTTTTTCAACATGATTTAGAGCTTGTTTTTGGAAAAGTGTTTATTTCTGTATTCCAATGTTGCAACTTGCTGAAAACCGTCCACAGTGTTACTATCATCCTGATTAAACAGTACTGAAATAAAATTAACTTACAGAGTGCATCAAACATGATTTAGAACTTGATTATGGAAAAGTGTTTATTTCTGTCTTTCAACATGATTTGGAGCTTGTATAAGAAAAGTGCTTATTTCTGTATTTCAACATGATTTGGAGCTTGTTTTTGAAAAGTGTTTTTTCTGTAGTTCAACATGATTTAGAGCTTTTTTTTGGAAAAGTGTTTATTTCTGCATTCCAATGTTGCAACTTGCTGAAAACTGTCCACAGTGTTCCTATCATCCTGATTAAACAGTACTGAAATAAAATTAACTTACAGAGTGCATCAAACATGATTTAGAGCTTGTTTATGGAAAAGTGTTTATTTCTGTATTTCAACATGATTTGGAGCTTGTTTTTGAAAAGTGTTTATTTCTGTTTTTCAACATGATTTAGAGCTTGTTTTAGGAAAAGTGTTTATTTCTGTATTCCAATGTTGCAACTTGCTGAAAACCGTCCACAGTGTTACTATCATCCTGATTAAACAGTACTGAAATAAAATTAACTTACAGAGTGCATCAAACATGATTTAGAGCTTGATTATGGAAAAGTGTTTATTTCTGTCTTTCAACATGATTTGGAGCTTGTATTTGAAAAGTGCTTATTTCTGTATTTCAACATGATTTGGAGCTTGTTTTTGAAAAGTGTTTTTTCTGTAGTTCAACATGATTTAGAGCTTGTTTTTGGAAAAGTGTTTATTTCTGTATTTCAATGTTGCAACTTGCTGAAAACTGTCCACAGTGTTCCTATCATCCTGATTAAACAGTACTGAAATAAAATTAACTTACAGAGATCATCAAACATGATTTAGAGCTTGTTTATGGAAAAGTGTTTATTTCTGTATTTCAACATGATTTGGAGCTTGTTTTTGAAAAGTGCTTATTTCTGTATTTCAACATGATTTGGAGCTTGTTTTTGAAAAGTGTTTATTTCTGTTTTTCAACATGATTTAGAGCTTTTTTTTGGAAAAGTGTTTATTTCTGCATTCCAATGTTGCAACTTGCTGAAAACCGTCCACAGTGTTACTATCATCCTGATTAAACAGTACTGAAATAAAATTAACGTACAGAGTGCATCAAACATGATTTAGAGCTTGTTTATGGAAAAGTGTTTATTTCTGTATTTCAACATGATTTGGAGCTTGTTTTTGAAAAGTGCTTATTTCTGTATTTCAACATGATTTGGAGCTTGTTTTCGAAAAGTGTTTTTTCTGTATTTCAACATGATTTAGAGCTTGTTTTTGGAAAAGTGTTTATTTCTGTATTTCAACATGATTTGGAGCTTGTTTTTGAAAAGTGCTTATTTCTGTATTTCAACATGATTTGGAGCTTGTTTTTGAAAAGTGTTTATTTCTGTATTTCAACCAGATTTAGAGCTTGTTTTTGGAAAAGTGTTTATTTCTGTATTTCAATGTTGCAACTTGCTGAAAACTGTCCACAGTGTTCCTATCATCCTGATTAAACAGTACTGAAATAAAATTAACTTACAGAGAGCATCAAACATGATTTAGAGCTTGTTTATGGAAAAGTGTTTATTTCTGTATTTCAACATGATTTGGAGCTTGTTTTTGAAAAGTGCTTATTTCTGTATTTCAACATGATTTGGAGCTTGTTTTTGAAAAGTGTTTATTTCTGTTTTTCAACATGATTTAGAGCTTGTTTTTGGAAAAGTGTTTATTTCTGTATTTCAACATGATTTGGAGCTTGTATTTGAAAAGTGTTTTTTCTGTATTTCAACATGATTTAGAGCTTGTTTTTGGAAAAGTGTTTATTTCTGTATTTCAATGTTGCAACTTGCTGAAAACTGTCCACAGTGTTCCTATCATCCTGATTAAACAGTACTGAAATATAATTAACTTACAGAGAGCATCAAACATGATTTAGAGCTTGTTTATGGAAAAGTGTTTATTTCTGTATTTCAACATGATTTGGAGCTTGTTTTTGAAAAGTGTTTATTTCTGTATTTCAACATGATTTGGAGCTTGTTTTTGAAAAGTGTTTATTTCTGTTTTTCAACATGATTTAGAGCTATTTTTTGGAAAAGTGTTTATTTCTGTATTTCAATGTTGCAACTTGCTGAAAACTGTCCACAGTGTTCCTATCATCCTGATTAAACAGTACTGAAATAAAATTAACTTACAGAGTGCATCAAACATGATTTAGAGCTTGTTTATGGAAAAGTGTTTATTTCTGTATTTCAACATGATTTGGAGCTTGTTTTTGAAAAGTGTTTATTTCTGTATTTCAACATGATTTGGAGCTTGTTTTTGAAAAGTGTTTTTTCTGTTTTTCAACATGATTTAGAGCTTGTTTTTGGAAAAGTGTTTATTTCTGTATTCCAATGTTGCAACTTGCTGAAAACCGTCCACAGTGTTCCTATCATCCTGATTAAACAGTACAAAAATAAAATTAACTTACAGAGTGCATCAAACATGATTTAGAGCTTGATTATAGAAAAGTGTTTATTTCTGTCTTTCAACATGATTTGGAGCTTGTATTTGAAAAGTGCTTATTTCTGTATTTTAACATGATTTGGAGCTTGTTTTTGAAAAGTGTTTATTTCTGTATTTCAACATGATTTAGAGCTTGTTTTTGGAAAAGTGTTTATTTCTGTATTTCAATGTTGCAACTTGCTGAAAACTGTCCACAGTGTTCCTATCATCCTGATTAAACAGTACTGAAATAAAATTAACTTACAGAGATCATCAAACATGATTTAGAGCTTGTTTATGGAAAAGTGTTTATTTCTGTATTTCAACATGATTTGGAGCTTGTTTTTGAAAAGTGCTTATTTCGGTATTTCAACATGATTTTTGGAGCTTGTTTTTGAAAAGTGTTTATTTCTGTTTTTCAACACGATTTAGAGCTTGTTTTTGGAAAAGTGTTTATTTCTGTATTTCAATGTTGCAACTTGCTGAAAACTGTCCACAGTGTTCCTATCATCCTGATTAAACAGTACTGAAATAAAATTAACTTACAGAGAGCATCAAACAGGAATTAGAGCTTGTTTATGGAAAAGTGTTTATTTCTGTATTTCAACATGATTTGGAGCTTGTTTTTGAAAAGTGTTTTTTCTGTTTTTCAACATGATTTAGAGCTTGTTTTTGGAAAAGTGTTTATTTCTGTATTCCAATGTTGCAACTTGCTGAAAACCGTCCACAGTGTTCCTATCATCCTGATTAAACAGTACAAAAATAAAATTAACTTACAGAGTGCATCAAACATGATTTAGAGCTTGATTATGGAAAACTGTTTATTTCTGTCTTTCAACATGATTTGGAGCTTGTTTTTGAAAAGTGTTTTTTCTGTTTTTCAACATGATTTAGAGCTTGTTTTTGGAAAAGTGTTTATTTCTGTATTTCAATGTTGCAACTTGCTGAAAACTGTCCACAGTGTTCCTATCATCCTGATTAAACAGTACTGAAATATAATTAACTTACAGAGAGCATCAAACATGATTTAGAGCTTGTTTATGGAAAAGTGTTTATTTCTGTATTTCAACATGATTTGGAGCTTGTTTTTGAAAAGTGTTTATTTCTGTATTTCAACATGACTTTGAGCTTGTTTTTGAAAAGTGTTTATTTCTGTTTTTCAACATGATTTAGAGCTTGTTTTTGGAAAAGTGTTTATTTCTGTATTCCAATGTTGCAACTTGCTGAAAACCGTCCACAGTGTTACTATCATCCTGATTAAACAGTACTGAAATAAAATTAACTTACAGAGTGCATCAAACATGATTTAGAACTTGATTATGGAAAAGTGTTTATTTCTGTCTTTCAACATGATTTGGAGCTTGTATAAGAAAAGTGCTTATTTCTGTATTTCAACATGATTTGGAGCTTGTTTTTGAAAAGTGTTTTTTCTGTAGTTCAACATGATTTAGAGCTTGTTTTTGGAAAAGTGTTTATTTCTGCATTCCAATGTTGCAACTTGCTGAAAACTGTCCACAGTGTTCCTATCATCCTGATTAAACAGTACTGAAATAAAATTAACTTACAGAGTGCATCAAACATGATTTAGAGCTTGTTTATGGAAAAGTGTTTATTTCTGTATTTCAACATGATTTGGAGCTTGTTTTTGAAAAGTGTTTATTTCTGTTTTTCAACATGATTTAGAGCTTGTTTTAGGAAAAGTGTTTATTTCTGTATTCCAATGTTGCAACTTGCTGAAAACCGTCCACAGTGTTACTATCATCCTGATTAAACAGTACTGAAATAAAATTAACTTACAGAGTGCATCAAACATGATTTAGAGCTTGATTATGGAAAAGTGTTTATTTCTGTCTTTCAACATGATTTGGAGCTTGTATTTGAAAAGTGCTTATTTCTGTATTTCAACATGATTTGGAGCTTGTTTTTGAAAAGTGTTTTTTCTGTAGTTCAACATGATTTAGAGCTTGTTTTTGGAAAAGTGTTTATTTCTGTATTTCAATGTTGCAACTTGCTGAAAACTGTCCACAGTGTTCCTATCATCCTGATTAAACAGTACTGAAATAAAATTAACTTACAGAGATCATCAAACATGATTTAGAGCTTGTTTATGGAAAAGTGTTTATTTCTGTATTTCAACATGATTTGGAGCTTGTTTTTGAAAAGTGCTTATTTCTGTATTTCAACATGATTTGGAGCTTGTTTTTGAAAAGTGTTTATTTCTGTTTTTCAACATGATTTAGAGCTTTTTTTTGGAAAAGTGTTTATTTCTGCATTCCAATGTTGCAACTTGCTGAAAACCGTCCACAGTGTTACTATCATCCTGATTAAACAGTACTGAAATAAAATTAACGTACAGAGTGCATCAAACATGATTTAGAGCTTGTTTATGGAAAAGTGTTTATTTCTGTATTTCAACATGATTTGGAGCTTGTTTTTGAAAAGTGCTTATTTCTGTATTTCAACATGATTTGGAGCTTGTTTTCGAAAAGTGTTTTTTCTGTATTTCAACATGATTTAGAGCTTGTTTTTGGAAAAGTGTTTATTTCTGTATTTCAACATGATTTGGAGCTTGTTTTTGAAAAGTGCTTATTTCTGTATTTCAACATGATTTGGAGCTTGTTTTTGAAAAGTGTTTATTTCTGTATTTCAACCAGATTTAGAGCTTGTTTTTGGAAAAGTGTTTATTTCTGTATTTCAATGTTGCAACTTGCTGAAAACTGTCCACAGTGTTCCTATCATCCTGATTAAACAGTACTGAAATAAAATTAACTTACAGAGAGCATCAAACATGATTTAGAGCTTGTTTATGGAAAAGTGTTTATTTCTGTATTTCAACATGATTTGGAGCTTGTTTTTGAAAAGTGCTTATTTCTGTATTTCAACATGATTTGGAGCTTGTTTTTGAAAAGTGTTTATTTCTGTTTTTCAACATGATTTAGAGCTTGTTTTTGGAAAAGTGTTTATTTCTGTATTTCAACATGATTTGGAGCTTGTATTTGAAAAGTGTTTTTTCTGTATTTCAACATGATTTAGAGCTTGTTTTTGGAAAAGTGTTTATTTCTGTATTTCAATGTTGCAACTTGCTGAAAACTGTCCACAGTGTTCCTATCATCCTGATTAAACAGTACTGAAATATAATTAACTTACAGAGAGCATCAAACATGATTTAGAGCTTGTTTATGGAAAAGTGTTTATTTCTGTATTTCAACATGATTTGGAGCTTGTTTTTGAAAAGTGTTTATTTCTGTATTTCAACATGATTTGGAGCTTGTTTTTGAAAAGTGTTTATTTCTGTTTTTCAACATGATTTAGAGCTATTTTTTGGAAAAGTGTTTATTTCTGTATTTCAATGTTGCAACTTGCTGAAAACTGTCCACAGTGTTCCTATCATCCTGATTAAACAGTACTGAAATAAAATTAACTTACAGAGTGCATCAAACATGATTTAGAGCTTGTTTATGGAAAAGTGTTTATTTCTGTATTTCAACATGATTTGGAGCTTGTTTTTGAAAAGTGTTTATTTCTGTATTTCAACATGATTTGGAGCTTGTTTTTGAAAAGTGTTTTTTCTGTTTTTCAACATGATTTAGAGCTTGTTTTTGGAAAAGTGTTTATTTCTGTATTCCAATGTTGCAACTTGCTGAAAACCGTCCACAGTGTTCCTATCATCCTGATTAAACAGTACAAAAATAAAATTAACTTACAGAGTGCATCAAACATGATTTAGAGCTTGATTATAGAAAAGTGTTTATTTCTGTCTTTCAACATGATTTGGAGCTTGTATTTGAAAAGTGCTTATTTCTGTATTTTAACATGATTTGGAGCTTGTTTTTGAAAAGTGTTTTTTCTGTATTTCAACATGTTTTAGAGCTTGTTTTTGGAAAAGTGTTTATTTCTGTATTTCAATGTTGCAACTTGCTGAAAACTGTCCACAGTGTTCCTATCATCCTGATTAAACAGTACTGAAATAAAATTAACTTACAGAGTGCATCAAACATGATTTAGATCTTGTTTATGGAAAAGTGTTTATTTCTGTCTTTCAACATGATTTGGAGCTTGTATTTGAAAAGTGCTTATTTCTGTATTTCAACATGATTTGGAGCTTGTTTTTGAAAAGTGTTTTTTCTGTATTTCAACATGATTTAGAGCTTGTTTTTGGAAAAGTGTTTATTTCTGTATTTCAATGTTGCAACTTGCTGAAAACTGTCCACAGTGTTCCTATCATCCTGATTAAACAGTACTGAAATATAATTAACTTACAGAGAGCATCAAACATGATTTAGAGCTTGTTTATGGAAAAGTGTTTATTTCTGTATTTCAACATGATTTGGAGCTTGTTTTTGAAAAGTGTTTATTTCTGTATTTCAACATGACTTTGAGCTTGTTTTTGAAAAGTGTTTATTTCTGTTTTTCAACATGATTTAGAGCTTGTTTTTGGAAAAGTGTTTATTTCTGTATTTCAATGTTGCAACTTGCTGAAAACTGTCCACAGTGTTCCTATTATCATGATTAAACAGTACTGAAATAAAATTAACTTACAGAGTGCATCAAACATGATTTAGAGCTTGTTTATGGAAAAGTGTTTATTTCTGTCTTTCAACATGATTTGGAGCTTGTTTTTGAAAAGTGCTTATTTCTGTATTTCAACATGATTTGGAGCTTTTTTTGAAAAGTGTTTTTTCTGTATTTCAACATGATTTAGAGCTTGTTTTTGGAAAAGTGTTTATTTCTGTATTTCAATGTTGCAACTTGCTGAAAACTGTCCACAGTGTTCCTATCATCCTGATTAAACAGTACTGAAATAAAATTAACTTACAGAGATCATCAAACATGATTTAGAGCTTGTTTATGGAAAAGTGTTTATTTCTGTATTTCAACATGATTTGGAGCATGTATTTGAAAAGTGCTTATTTCTGTATTTCAACATGATTTGGAGCTTGTTTTTGAAAAGTGTTTTTTCTGTATTTCAACATGATTTAGAGCTTGTTTTTGGAAAAGTGTTTATTTCTGTATTTCAATGTTGCAACTTGCTGAAAACTGTCCACAGTGTTCCTATCATCCTGATTAAACAGTACTGAAATAAAATTAACTTACAGAGATCATCAAACATGATTTAGAGCTTGTTTATGGAAAAGTGTTTATTTCTGTATTTCAACATGATTTGGAGCTTGTTTTTGAAAAGTGCTTATTTCGGTATTTCAACATGATTTAGAGCTTGTTTTTGAAAAGTGTTTTTTCTGTAGTTCAACATGATTTAGAGCTTGTTTTTGGAAAAGTGTTTATTTCTGTATTTCAATGTTGCAACTTGCTGAAAACTGTCCACAGTGTTCCTATCATCCTGATTAAACAGTACTGAAATAAAATTAACTTACAGAGATCATCAAACATGATTTAGAGCTTGTTTATGGAAAAGTGTTTATTTCTGTATTTCAACATGATTTGGAGCTTGTTTTTGAAAAGTGCTTATTTCTGTATTTCAACATGATTTGGAGCTTGTTTTTGAAAAGTGTTTATTTCTGTTTTTCAACATGATTTAGAGCTTTTTTTTGGAAAAGTGTTTATTTCTGCATTCCAATGTTGCAACTTGCTGAAAACCGTCCACAGTGTTACTATCATCCTGATTAAACAGTACTGAAATAAAATTAACGTACAGAGTGCATCAAACATGATTTAGAGCTTGTTTATGGAAAAGTGTTTATTTCTGTATTTCAACATGATTTGGAGCTTGTTTTTGAAAAGTGCTTATTTCTGTATTTCAACATGATTTGGAGCTTGTTTTCGAAAAGTGTTTTTTCTGTATTTCAACATGATTTAGAGCTTGTTTTTGGAAAAGTGTTTATTTCTGTATTTCAACATGATTTGGAGCTTGTTTTTGAAAAGTGCTTATTTCTGTATTTCAACATGATTTGGAGCTTGTTTTTGAAAAGTGTTTATTTCTGTATTTCAACCAGATTTAGAGCTTGTTTTTGGAAAAGTGTTTATTTCTGTATTTCAATGTTGCAACTTGCTGAAAACTGTCCACAGTGTTCCTATCATCCTGATTAAACAGTACTGAAATAAAATTAACTTACAGAGAGCATCAAACATGATTTAGAGCTTGTTTATGGAAAAGTGTTTATTTCTGTATTTCAACATGATTTGGAGCTTGTTTTTGAAAAGTGCTTATTTCTGTATTTCAACATGATTTGGAGCTTGTTTTTGAAAAGTGTTTATTTCTGTTTTTCAACATGATTTAGAGCTTGTTTTTGGAAAAGTGTTTATTTCTGTATTTCAACATGATTTGGAGCTTGTATTTGAAAAGTGTTTTTTCTGTATTTCAACATGATTTAGAGCTTGTTTTTGGAAAAGTGTTTATTTCTGTATTTCAATGTTGCAACTTGCTGAAAACTGTCCACAGTGTTCCTATCATCCTGATTAAACAGTACTGAAATATAATTAACTTACAGAGAGCATCAAACATGATTTAGAGCTTGTTTATGGAAAAGTGTTTATTTCTGTATTTCAACATGATTTGGAGCTTGTTTTTGAAAAGTGTTTATTTCTGTATTTCAACATGATTTGGAGCTTGTTTTTGAAAAGTGTTTATTTCTGTTTTTCAACATGATTTAGAGCTATTTTTTGGAAAAGTGTTTATTTCTGTATTTCAATGTTGCAACTTGCTGAAAACTGTCCACAGTGTTCCTATCATCCTGATTAAACAGTACTGAAATAAAATTAACTTACAGAGTGCATCAAACATGATTTAGAGCTTGTTTATGGAAAAGTGTTTATTTCTGTATTTCAACATGATTTGGAGCTTGTTTTTGAAAAGTGTTTATTTCTGTATTTCAACATGATTTGGAGCTTGTTTTTGAAAAGTGTTTTTTCTGTTTTTCAACATGATTTAGAGCTTGTTTTTGGAAAAGTGTTTATTTCTGTATTCCAATGTTGCAACTTGCTGAAAACCGTCCACAGTGTTCCTATCATCCTGATTAAACAGTACAAAAATAAAATTAACTTACAGAGTGCATCAAACATGATTTAGAGCTTGATTATAGAAAAGTGTTTATTTCTGTCTTTCAACATGATTTGGAGCTTGTATTTGAAAAGTGCTTATTTCTGTATTTTAACATGATTTGGAGCTTGTTTTTGAAAAGTGTTTTTTCTGTATTTCAACATGTTTTAGAGCTTGTTTTTGGAAAAGTGTTTATTTCTGTATTTCAATGTTGCAACTTGCTGAAAACTGTCCACAGTGTTCCTATCATCCTGATTAAACAGTACTGAAATAAAATTAACTTACAGAGTGCATCAAACATGATTTAGATCTTGTTTATGGAAAAGTGTTTATTTCTGTCTTTCAACATGATTTGGAGCTTGTATTTGAAAAGTGCTTATTTCTGTATTTCAACATGATTTGGAGCTTGTTTTTGAAAAGTGTTTTTTCTGTATTTCAACATGATTTAGAGCTTGTTTTTGGAAAAGTGTTTATTTCTGTATTTCAATGTTGCAACTTGCTGAAAACTGTCCACAGTGTTCCTATCATCCTGATTAAACAGTACTGAAATATAATTAACTTACAGAGAGCATCAAACATGATTTAGAGCTTGTTTATGGAAAAGTGTTTATTTCTGTATTTCAACATGATTTGGAGCTTGTTTTTGAAAAGTGTTTATTTCTGTATTTCAACATGACTTTGAGCTTGTTTTTGAAAAGTGTTTATTTCTGTTTTTCAACATGATTTAGAGCTTGTTTTTGGAAAAGTGTTTATTTCTGTATTTCAATGTTGCAACTTGCTGAAAACTGTCCACAGTGTTCCTATTATCATGATTAAACAGTACTGAAATAAAATTAACTTACAGAGTGCATCAAACATGATTTAGAGCTTGTTTATGGAAAAGTGTTTATTTCTGTCTTTCAACATGATTTGGAGCTTGTTTTTGAAAAGTGCTTATTTCTGTATTTCAACATGATTTGGAGCTTTTTTTGAAAAGTGTTTTTTCTGTATTTCAACATGATTTAGAGCTTGTTTTTGGAAAAGTGTTTATTTCTGTATTTCAATGTTGCAACTTGCTGAAAACTGTCCACAGTGTTCCTATCATCCTGATTAAACAGTACTGAAATAAAATTAACTTACAGAGATCATCAAACATGATTTAGAGCTTGTTTATGGAAAAGTGTTTATTTCTGTATTTCAACATGATTTGGAGCATGTATTTGAAAAGTGCTTATTTCTGTATTTCAACATGATTTGGAGCTTGTTTTTGAAAAGTGTTTTTTCTGTATTTCAACATGATTTAGAGCTTGTTTTTGGAAAAGTGTTTATTTCTGTATTTCAATGTTGCAACTTGCTGAAAACTGTCCACAGTGTTCCTATCATCCTGATTAAACAGTACTGAAATAAAATTAACTTACAGAGATCATCAAACATGATTTAGAGCTTGTTTATGGAAAAGTGTTTATTTCTGTATTTCAACATGATTTGGAGCTTGTTTTTGAAAAGTGCTTATTTCGGTATTTCAACATGATTTAGAGCTTGTTTTTGGAAAAGTGTTTATTTCTGTATTCCAATGTTGCAACTTGCTGAAAACCGTCCACAGTGTTCCTATCATCCTGATTAAACAGTACTGAAATAAAATTAACTTACAGAGATCATCAAACATGATTTAGAGCTTGTTTATGGAAAAGTGTTTATTTCTGTATTTCAACATGATTTGGAGCTTGTTTTTGAAAAGTGTTTTTTCTGTATTTCAACATGTTTTAGAGCTTGTTTTTGGAAAAGTGTTTATTTCTGTATTTCAACATGATTTGGAGCTTGTTTTTGAAAAGTGCTTATTTCTGTATTTCAACATGATTTGGAGCTTGTTTTCGAAAAGTGTTTTTTCTGTATTTCAACATGATTTAGAGCTTGTTTTTGGAAAAGTGTTTATTTCTGTATTTCAACATGATTTGGAGCTTGTTTTTGAAAAGTGCTTATTTCTGTATTTCAACATGATTTGGAGCTTGTTTTTGAAAAGTGTTTATTTCTGTATTTCAACCAGATTTAGAGCTTGTTTTTGGAAAAGTGTTTATTTCTGTATTTCAATGTTGCAACTTGCTGAAAACTGTCCACAGTGTTCCTATCATCCTGATTAAACAGTACTGAAATAAAATTAACTTACAGAGAGCATCAAACATGATTTAGAGCTTGTTTATGGAAAAGTGTTTATTTCTGTATTTCAACATGATTTGGAGCTTGTTTTTGAAAAGTGCTTATTTCTGTATTTCAACATGATTTGGAGCTTGTTTTTGAAAAGTGTTTATTTCTGTTTTTCAACATGATTTAGAGCTTGTTTTTGGAAAAGTGTTTATTTCTGTATTTCAACATGATTTGGAGCTTGTATTTGAAAAGTGTTTTTTCTGTATTTCAACATGATTTAGAGCTTGTTTTTGGAAAAGTGTTTATTTCTGTATTTCAATGTTGCAACTTGCTGAAAACTGTCCACAGTGTTCCTATCATCCTGATTAAACAGTACTGAAATATAATTAACTTACAGAGAGCATCAAACATGATTTAGAGCTTGTTTATGGAAAAGTGTTTATTTCTGTATTTCAACATGATTTGGAGCTTGTTTTTGAAAAGTGTTTATTTCTGTATTTCAACATGATTTGGAGCTTGTTTTTGAAAAGTGTTTATTTCTGTTTTTCAACATGATTTAGAGCTATTTTTTGGAAAAGTGTTTATTTCTGTATTTCAATGTTGCAACTTGCTGAAAACTGTCCACAGTGTTCCTATCATCCTGATTAAACAGTACTGAAATAAAATTAACTTACAGAGTGCATCAAACATGATTTAGAGCTTGTTTATGGAAAAGTGTTTATTTCTGTATTTCAACATGATTTGGAGCTTGTTTTTGAAAAGTGTTTATTTCTGTATTTCAACATGATTTGGAGCTTGTTTTTGAAAAGTGTTTTTTCTGTTTTTCAACATGATTTAGAGCTTGTTTTTGGAAAAGTGTTTATTTCTGTATTCCAATGTTGCAACTTGCTGAAAACCGTCCACAGTGTTCCTATCATCCTGATTAAACAGTACAAAAATAAAATTAACTTACAGAGTGCATCAAACATGATTTAGAGCTTGATTATAGAAAAGTGTTTATTTCTGTCTTTCAACATGATTTGGAGCTTGTATTTGAAAAGTGCTTATTTCTGTATTTTACCATGATTTGGAGCTTGTTTTTGAAAAGTGTTTTTTCTGTATTTCAACATGTTTTAGAGCTTGTTTTTGGAAAAGTGTTTATTTCTGTATTTCAATGTTGCAACTTGCTGAAAACTGTCCACAGTGTTCCTATCATCCTGATTAAACAGTACTGAAATAAAATTAACTTACAGAGTGCATCAAACATGATTTAGATCTTGTTTATGGAAAAGTGTTTATTTCTGTCTTTCAACATGATTTGGAGCTTGTATTTGAAAAGTGCTTATTTCTGTATTTCAACATGATTTGGAGCTTGTTTTTGAAAAGTGTTTTTTCTGTATTTCAACATGATTTAGAGCTTGTTTTTGGAAAAGTGTTTATTTCTGTATTTCAATGTTGCAACTTGCTGAAAACTGTCCACAGTGTTCCTATCATCCTGATTAAACAGTACTGAAATATAATTAACTTACAGAGAGCATCAAACATGATTTAGAGCTTGTTTATGGAAAAGTGTTTATTTCTGTATTTCAACATGATTTGGAGCTTGTTTTTGAAAAGTGTTTATTTCTGTATTTCAACATGACTTTGAGCTTGTTTTTGAAAAGTGTTTATTTCTGTTTTTCAACATGATTTAGAGCTTGTTTTTGGAAAAGTGTTTATTTCTGTATTTCAATGTTGCAACTTGCTGAAAACTGTCCACAGTGTTCCTATTATCATGATTAAACAGTACTGAAATAAAATTAACTTACAGAGTGCATCAAACATGATTTAGAGCTTGTTTATGGAAAAGTGTTTATTTCTGTCTTTCAACATGATTTGGAGCTTGTTTTTGAAAAGTGCTTATTTCTGTATTTCAACATGATTTGGAGCTTTTTTTGAAAAGTGTTTTTTCTGTATTTCAACATGATTTAGAGCTTGTTTTTGGAAAAGTGTTTATTTCTGTATTTCAATGTTGCAACTTGCTGAAAACTGTCCACAGTGTTCCTATCATCCTGATTAAACAGTACTGAAATAAAATTAACTTACAGAGATCATCAAACATGATTTAGAGCTTGTTTATGGAAAAGTGTTTATTTCTGTATTTCAACATGATTTGGAGCATGTATTTGAAAAGTGCTTATTTCTGTATTTCAACATGATTTGGAGCTTGTTTTTGAAAAGTGTTTTTTCTGTATTTCAACATGATTTAGAGCTTGTTTTTGGAAAAGTGTTTATTTCTGTATTTCAATGTTGCAACTTGCTGAAAACTGTCCACAGTGTTCCTATCATCCTGATTAAACAGTACTGAAATAAAATTAACTTACAGAGATCATCAAACATGATTTAGAGCTTGTTTATGGAAAAGTGTTTATTTCTGTATTTCAACATGATTTGGAGCTTGTTTTTGAAAAGTGCTTATTTCGGTATTTCAACATGATTTAGAGCTTGTTTTTGGAAAAGTGTTTATTTCTGTATTTCAACATGATTTGGAGCTTGTTTTTGAAAAGTGTTTTTTCTGTATTTCAACATGTTTTAGAGCTTGTTTTTGGAAAAGTGTTTATTTCTGTATTTCAACATGATTTGGAGCTTGTTTTTGAAAAATGCTTATTTCTGTATTTCAACATGTTTTAGAGCTTGTTTATGGAAAAGTGTTTATTTCTGTATTTCAACATGATTTGGAGCTTGTTTCTGAAAAATGCTTATTTCTGTATTTCAACATGATTTGGAGCTTGTTTTTGAAAAGTGTTTTTTCTGTATTTCAACATGATTTAGAGCTTGTTTTTGGAAAAGTGTTTATTTCTGTATTTCAATGTTGCAACTTGCTGAAAACTGTCCACAGTGTTCCTATCATCCTGATTAAACAGTACTGAAATAAAATTAACTTACAGAGTGCATCAAACATGATTTAGAGCTTGTTTATGGAAAAGTGTTTATTTCTGTCTTTCAACATGATTTGGAGCTTGTTTTTGAAAAGTGCTTATTTCTGTATTTCAACATGATTTGGAGCTTGTTTTTGAAAAGTGTTTTTTCTGTATTTCAACATGATTTAGAGCTTGTTTTTGGAAAAGTGTTTATTTCTGTATTTCAATGTTGCAACTTGCTGAAAACTGTCCACAGTGTTCCTATCATCCTGATTAAACAGTACTGAAATAAAATTAACTTACAGAGATCATCAAACATGATTTAGAGCTTGTTTATGGAAAAGTGTTTATTTCTGTATTTCAACATGATTTGGAGCTTGTTTTTGAAAAGTGCTTATTTCGGTATTTCAACATGATTTTTGGAGCTTGTTTTTGAAAAGTGTTTATTTCTGTTTTTCAACACGATTTAGAGCTTGTTTTTGGAAAAGTGTTTATTTCTGTATTTCAATGTTGCAACTTGCTGAAAACTGTCCACAGTGTTCCTATCATCCTGATTAAACAGTACTGAAATAAAATTAACTTACAGAGAGCATCAAACAGGAATTAGAGCTTGTTTATGGAAAAGTGTTTATTTCTGTATTTCAACATGATTTGGAGCTTGTTTTTGAAAAGTGTTTTTTCTGTTTTTCAACATGATTTAGAGCTTGTTTTTGGAAAAGTGTTTATTTCTGTATTCCAATGTTGCAACTTGCTGAAAACCGTCCACAGTGTTCCTATCATCCTGATTAAACAGTACAAAAATAAAATTAACTTACAGAGTGCATCAAACATGATTTAGAGCTTGATTATGGAAAACTGTTTATTTCTGTCTTTCAACATGATTTGGAGCTTGTTTTTGAAAAGTGTTTTTTCTGTTTTTCAACATGATTTAGAGCTTGTTTTTGGAAAAGTGTTTATTTCTGTATTTCAATGTTGCAACTTGCTGAAAACTGTCCACAGTGTTCCTATCATCCTGATTAAACAGTACTGAAATATAATTAACTTACAGAGAGCATCAAACATGATTTAGAGCTTGTTTATGGAAAAGTGTTTATTTCTGTATTTCAACATGATTTGGAGCTTGTTTTTGAAAAGTGTTTATTTCTGTATTTCAACATGACTTTGAGCTTGTTTTTGAAAAGTGTTTATTTCTGTTTTTCAACATGATTTAGAGCTTGTTTTTGGAAAAGTGTTTATTTCTGTATTCCAATGTTGCAACTTGCTGAAAACCGTCCACAGTGTTACTATCATCCTGATTAAACAGTACTGAAATAAAATTAACTTACAGAGTGCATCAAACATGATTTAGAACTTGATTATGGAAAAGTGTTTATTTCTGTCTTTCAACATGATTTGGAGCTTGTATAAGAAAAGTGCTTATTTCTGTATTTCAACATGATTTGGAGCTTGTTTTTGAAAAGTGTTTTTTCTGTAGTTCAACATGATTTAGAGCTTTTTTTTGGAAAAGTGTTTATTTCTGCATTCCAATGTTGCAACTTGCTGAAAACTGTCCACAGTGTTCCTATCATCCTGATTAAACAGTACTGAAATAAAATTAACTTACAGAGTGCATCAAACATGATTTAGAGCTTGTTTATGGAAAAGTGTTTATTTCTGTATTTCAACATGATTTGGAGCTTGTTTTTGAAAAGTGTTTATTTCTGTTTTTCAACATGATTTAGAGCTTGTTTTTGGAAAAGTGTTTATTTCTGTATTTCAATGTTGCAACTTGCTGAAAACTGTCCACAGTGTTCCTATCATCCTGATTAAACAGTACTGAAATAAAATTAACTTACAGAGTGCATCAAACATGATTTAGAGCTTGTTTATGGAAAAGTGTTTATTTCTGTCTTTCAACATGATTTGGAGCTTGTTTTTGAAAAGTGCTTATTTCTGTATTTCAACATGATTTGGAGCTTGTTTTTGAAAAGTGTTTTTTCTGTATTTCAACATGATTTAGAGCTTGTTTTTGGAAAAGTGTTTATTTCTGTATTTCAATGTTGCAACTTGCTGAAAACTGTCCACAGTGTTCCTATCATCCTGATTAAACAGTACTGAAATAAAATTAACTTACAGAGATCATCAAACATGATTTAGAGCTTGTTTATGGAAAAGTGTTTATTTCTGTATTTCAACATGATTTGGAGCTTGTTTTTGAAAAGTGCTTATTTCGGTATTTCAACATGATTTTTGGAGCTTGTTTTTGAAAAGTGTTTATTTCTGTTTTTCAACACGATTTAGAGCTTGTTTTTGGAAAAGTGTTTATTTCTGTATTTCAATGTTGCAACTTGCTGAAAACTGTCCACAGTGTTCCTATCATCCTGATTAAACAGTACTGAAATAAAATTAACTTACAGAGAGCATCAAACAGGAATTAGAGCTTGTTTATGGAAAAGTGTTTATTTCTGTATTTCAACATGATTTGGAGCTTGTTTTTGAAAAGTGTTTTTTCTGTTTTTCAACATGATTTAGAGCTTGTTTTTGGAAAAGTGTTTATTTCTGTATTCCAATGTTGCAACTTGCTGAAAACCGTCCACAGTGTTCCTATCATCCTGATTAAACAGTACAAAAATAAAATTAACTTACAGAGTGCATCAAACATGATTTAGAGCTTGATTATGGAAAACTGTTTATTTCTGTCTTTCAACATGATTTGGAGCTTGTTTTTGAAAAGTGTTTTTTCTGTTTTTCAACATGATTTAGAGCTTGTTTTTGGAAAAGTGTTTATTTCTGTATTTCAATGTTGCAACTTGCTGAAAACTGTCCACAGTGTTCCTATCATCCTGATTAAACAGTACTGAAATATAATTAACTTACAGAGAGCATCAAACATGATTTAGAGCTTGTTTATGGAAAAGTGTTTATTTCTGTATTTCAACATGATTTGGAGCTTGTTTTTGAAAAGTGTTTATTTCTGTATTTCAACATGACTTTGAGCTTGTTTTTGAAAAGTGTTTATTTCTGTTTTTCAACATGATTTAGAGCTTGTTTTTGGAAAAGTGTTTATTTCTGTATTCCAATGTTGCAACTTGCTGAAAACCGTCCACAGTGTTACTATCATCCTGATTAAACAGTACTGAAATAAAATTAACTTACAGAGTGCATCAAACATGATTTAGAACTTGATTATGGAAAAGTGTTTATTTCTGTCTTTCAACATGATTTGGAGCTTGTATAAGAAAAGTGCTTATTTCTGTATTTCAACATGATTTGGAGCTTGTTTTTGAAAAGTGTTTTTTCTGTAGTTCAACATGATTTAGAGCTTTTTTTTGGAAAAGTGTTTATTTCTGCATTCCAATGTTGCAACTTGCTGAAAACTGTCCACAGTGTTCCTATCATCCTGATTAAACAGTACTGAAATAAAATTAACTTACAGAGTGCATCAAACATGATTTAGAGCTTGTTTATGGAAAAGTGTTTATTTCTGTATTTCAACATGATTTGGAGCTTGTTTTTGAAAAGTGTTTATTTCTGTTTTTCAACATGATTTAGAGCTTGTTTTAGGAAAAGTGTTTATTTCTGTATTCCAATGTTGCAACTTGCTGAAAACCGTCCACAGTGTTACTATCATCCTGATTAAACAGTACTGAAATAAAATTAACTTACAGAGTGCATCAAACATGATTTAGAGCTTGATTATGGAAAAGTGTTTATTTCTGTCTTTCAACATGATTTGGAGCTTGTATTTGAAAAGTGCTTATTTCTGTATTTCAACATGATTTGGAGCTTGTTTTTGAAAAGTGTTTTTTCTGTAGTTCAACATGATTTAGAGCTTGTTTTTGGAAAAGTGTTTATTTCTGTATTTCAATGTTGCAACTTGCTGAAAACTGTCCACAGTGTTCCTATCATCCTGATTAAACAGTACTGAAATAAAATTAACTTACAGAGATCATCAAACATGATTTAGAGCTTGTTTATGGAAAAGTGTTTATTTCTGTATTTCAACATGATTTGGAGCTTGTTTTTGAAAAGTGCTTATTTCTGTATTTCAACATGATTTGGAGCTTGTTTTTGAAAAGTGTTTATTTCTGTTTTTCAACATGATTTAGAGCTTTTTTTTGGAAAAGTGTTTATTTCTGCATTCCAATGTTGCAACTTGCTGAAAACCGTCCACAGTGTTACTATCATCCTGATTAAACAGTACTGAAATAAAATTAACGTACAGAGTGCATCAAACATGATTTAGAGCTTGTTTATGGAAAAGTGTTTATTTCTGTATTTCAACATGATTTGGAGCTTGTTTTTGAAAAGTGCTTATTTCTGTATTTCAACATGATTTGGAGCTTGTTTTCGAAAAGTGTTTTTTCTGTATTTCAACATGATTTAGAGCTTGTTTTTGGAAAAGTGTTTATTTCTGTATTTCAACATGATTTGGAGCTTGTTTTTGAAAAGTGCTTATTTCTGTATTTCAACATGATTTGGAGCTTGTTTTTGAAAAGTGTTTATTTCTGTATTTCAACCAGATTTAGAGCTTGTTTTTGGAAAAGTGTTTATTTCTGTATTTCAATGTTGCAACTTGCTGAAAACTGTCCACAGTGTTCCTATCATCCTGATTAAACAGTACTGAAATAAAATTAACTTACAGAGAGCATCAAACATGATTTAGAGCTTGTTTATGGAAAAGTGTTTATTTCTGTATTTCAACATGATTTGGAGCTTGTTTTTGAAAAGTGCTTATTTCTGTATTTCAACATGATTTGGAGCTTGTTTTTGAAAAGTGTTTATTTCTGTTTTTCAACATGATTTAGAGCTTGTTTTTGGAAAAGTGTTTATTTCTGTATTTCAACATGATTTGGAGCTTGTATTTGAAAAGTGTTTTTTCTGTATTTCAACATGATTTAGAGCTTGTTTTTGGAAAAGTGTTTATTTCTGTATTTCAATGTTGCAACTTGCTGAAAACTGTCCACAGTGTTCCTATCATCCTGATTAAACAGTACTGAAATATAATTAACTTACAGAGAGCATCAAACATGATTTAGAGCTTGTTTATGGAAAAGTGTTTATTTCTGTATTTCAACATGATTTGGAGCTTGTTTTTGAAAAGTGTTTATTTCTGTATTTCAACATGATTTGGAGCTTGTTTTTGAAAAGTGTTTATTTCTGTTTTTCAACATGATTTAGAGCTATTTTTTGGAAAAGTGTTTATTTCTGTATTTCAATGTTGCAACTTGCTGAAAACTGTCCACAGTGTTCCTATCATCCTGATTAAACAGTACTGAAATAAAATTAACTTACAGAGTGCATCAAACATGATTTAGAGCTTGTTTATGGAAAAGTGTTTATTTCTGTATTTCAACATGATTTGGAGCTTGTTTTTGAAAAGTGTTTATTTCTGTATTTCAACATGATTTGGAGCTTGTTTTTGAAAAGTGTTTTTTCTGTTTTTCAACATGATTTAGAGCTTGTTTTTGGAAAAGTGTTTATTTCTGTATTCCAATGTTGCAACTTGCTGAAAACCGTCCACAGTGTTCCTATCATCCTGATTAAACAGTACAAAAATAAAATTAACTTACAGAGTGCATCAAACATGATTTAGAGCTTGATTATAGAAAAGTGTTTATTTCTGTCTTTCAACATGATTTGGAGCTTGTATTTGAAAAGTGCTTATTTCTGTATTTTAACATGATTTGGAGCTTGTTTTTGAAAAGTGTTTTTTCTGTATTTCAACATGTTTTAGAGCTTGTTTTTGGAAAAGTGTTTATTTCTGTATTTCAATGTTGCAACTTGCTGAAAACTGTCCACAGTGTTCCTATCATCCTGATTAAACAGTACTGAAATAAAATTAACTTACAGAGTGCATCAAACATGATTTAGATCTTGTTTATGGAAAAGTGTTTATTTCTGTCTTTCAACATGATTTGGAGCTTGTATTTGAAAAGTGCTTATTTCTGTATTTCAACATGATTTGGAGCTTGTTTTTGAAAAGTGTTTTTTCTGTATTTCAACATGATTTAGAGCTTGTTTTTGGAAAAGTGTTTATTTCTGTATTTCAATGTTGCAACTTGCTGAAAACTGTCCACAGTGTTCCTATCATCCTGATTAAACAGTACTGAAATATAATTAACTTACAGAGAGCATCAAACATGATTTAGAGCTTGTTTATGGAAAAGTGTTTATTTCTGTATTTCAACATGATTTGGAGCTTGTTTTTGAAAAGTGTTTATTTCTGTATTTCAACATGACTTTGAGCTTGTTTTTGAAAAGTGTTTATTTCTGTTTTTCAACATGATTTAGAGCTTGTTTTTGGAAAAGTGTTTATTTCTGTATTTCAATGTTGCAACTTGCTGAAAACTGTCCACAGTGTTCCTATTATCATGATTAAACAGTACTGAAATAAAATTAACTTACAGAGTGCATCAAACATGATTTAGAGCTTGTTTATGGAAAAGTGTTTATTTCTGTCTTTCAACATGATTTGGAGCTTGTTTTTGAAAAGTGCTTATTTCTGTATTTCAACATGATTTGGAGCTTTTTTTGAAAAGTGTTTTTTCTGTATTTCAACATGATTTAGAGCTTGTTTTTGGAAAAGTGTTTATTTCTGTATTTCAATGTTGCAACTTGCTGAAAACTGTCCACAGTGTTCCTATCATCCTGATTAAACAGTACTGAAATAAAATTAACTTACAGAGATCATCAAACATGATTTAGAGCTTGTTTATGGAAAAGTGTTTATTTCTGTATTTCAACATGATTTGGAGCATGTATTTGAAAAGTGCTTATTTCTGTATTTCAACATGATTTGGAGCTTGTTTTTGAAAAGTGTTTTTTCTGTATTTCAACATGATTTAGAGCTTGTTTTTGGAAAAGTGTTTATTTCTGTATTTCAATGTTGCAACTTGCTGAAAACTGTCCACAGTGTTCCTATCATCCTGATTAAACAGTACTGAAATAAAATTAACTTACAGAGATCATCAAACATGATTTAGAGCTTGTTTATGGAAAAGTGTTTATTTCTGTATTTCAACATGATTTGGAGCTTGTTTTTGAAAAGTGCTTATTTCGGTATTTCAACATGATTTAGAGCTTGTTTTTGGAAAAGTGTTTATTTCTGTATTCCAATGTTGCAACTTGCTGAAAACCGTCCACAGTGTTCCTATCATCCTGATTAAACAGTACTGAAATAAAATTAACTTACAGAGATCATCAAACATGATTTAGAGCTTGTTTATGGAAAAGTGTTTATTTCTGTATTTCAACATGATTTGGAGCTTGTTTTTGAAAAGTGTTTTTTCTGTATTTCAACATGTTTTAGAGCTTGTTTTTGGAAAAGTGTTTATTTCTGTATTTCAACATGATTTGGAGCTTGTTTTTGAAAAATGCTTATTTCTGTATTTCAACATGTTTTAGAGCTTGTTTATGGAAAAGTGTTTATTTCTGTATTTCAACATGATTTGGAGCTTGTTTCTGAAAAATGCTTATTTCTGTATTTCAACATGATTTGGAGCTTGTTTTTGAAAAGTGTTTTTTCTGTATTTCAACATGATTTAGAGCTTGTTTTTGGAAAAGTGTTTATTTCTGTATTTCAATGTTGCAACTTGCTGAAAACTGTCCACAGTGTTCCTATCATCCTGATTAAACAGTACTGAAATAAAATTAACTTACAGAGTGCATCAAACATGATTTAGAGCTTGTTTATGGAAAAGTGTTTATTTCTGTCTTTCAACATGATTTGGAGCTTGTTTTTGAAAAGTGCTTATTTCTGTATTTCAACATGATTTGGAGCTTGTTTTTGAAAAGTGTTTTTTCTGTATTTCAACATGATTTAGAGCTTGTTTTTGGAAAAGTGTTTATTTCTGTATTTCAATGTTGCAACTTGCTGAAAACTGTCCACAGTGTTCCTATCATCCTGATTAAACAGTACTGAAATAAAATTAACTTACAGAGATCATCAAACATGATTTAGAGCTTGTTTATGGAAAAGTGTTTATTTCTGTATTTCAACATGATTTGGAGCTTGTTTTTGAAAAGTGCTTATTTCGGTATTTCAACATGATTTTTGGAGCTTGTTTTTGAAAAGTGTTTATTTCTGTTTTTCAACACGATTTAGAGCTTGTTTTTGGAAAAGTGTTTATTTCTGTATTTCAATGTTGCAACTTGCTGAAAACTGTCCACAGTGTTCCTATCATCCTGATTAAACAGTACTGAAATAAAATTAACTTACAGAGAGCATCAAACAGGAATTAGAGCTTGTTTATGGAAAAGTGTTTATTTCTGTATTTCAACATGATTTGGAGCTTGTTTTTGAAAAGTGTTTTTTCTGTTTTTCAACATGATTTAGAGCTTGTTTTTGGAAAAGTGTTTATTTCTGTATTCCAATGTTGCAACTTGCTGAAAACCGTCCACAGTGTTCCTATCATCCTGATTAAACAGTACAAAAATAAAATTAACTTACAGAGTGCATCAAACATGATTTAGAGCTTGATTATGGAAAACTGTTTATTTCTGTCTTTCAACATGATTTGGAGCTTGTTTTTGAAAAGTGTTTTTTCTGTTTTTCAACATGATTTAGAGCTTGTTTTTGGAAAAGTGTTTATTTCTGTATTTCAATGTTGCAACTTGCTGAAAACTGTCCACAGTGTTCCTATCATCCTGATTAAACAGTACTGAAATATAATTAACTTACAGAGAGCATCAAACATGATTTAGAGCTTGTTTATGGAAAAGTGTTTATTTCTGTATTTCAACATGATTTGGAGCTTGTTTTTGAAAAGTGTTTATTTCTGTATTTCAACATGACTTTGAGCTTGTTTTTGAAAAGTGTTTATTTCTGTTTTTCAACATGATTTAGAGCTTGTTTTTGGAAAAGTGTTTATTTCTGTATTCCAATGTTGCAACTTGCTGAAAACCGTCCACAGTGTTACTATCATCCTGATTAAACAGTCCTGAAATAAAATTAACTTACAGAGTGCATCAAACATGATTTAGAACTTGATTATGGAAAAGTGTTTATTTCTGTCTTTCAACATGATTTGGAGCTTGTATAAGAAAAGTGCTTATTTCTGTATTTCAACATGATTTGGAGCTTGTTTTTGAAAAGTGTTTTTTCTGTAGTTCAACATGATTTAGAGCTTTTTTTTGGAAAAGTGTTTATTTCTGCATTCCAATGTTGCAACTTGCTGAAAACTGTCCACAGTGTTCCTATCATCCTGATTAAACAGTACTGAAATAAAATTAACTTACAGAGTGCATCAAACATGATTTAGAGCTTGTTTATGGAAAAGTGTTTATTTCTGTATTTCAACATGATTTGGAGCTTGTTTTTGAAAAGTGTTTATTTCTGTTTTTCAACATGATTTAGAGCTTGTTTTAGGAAAAGTGTTTATTTCTGTATTCCAATGTTGCAACTTGCTGAAAACCGTCCACAGTGTTACTATCATCCTGATTAAACAGTACTGAAATAAAATTAACTTACAGAGTGCATCAAACATGATTTAGAGCTTGATTATGGAAAAGTGTTTATTTCTGTCTTTCAACATGATTTGGAGCTTGTATTTGAAAAGTGCTTATTTCTGTATTTCAACATGATTTGGAGCTTGTTTTTGAAAAGTGTTTTTTCTGTAGTTCAACATGATTTAGAGCTTGTTTTTGGAAAAGTGTTTATTTCTGTATTTCAATGTTGCAACTTGCTGAAAACTGTCCACAGTGTTCCTATCATCCTGATTAAACAGTACTGAAATAAAATTAACTTACAGAGATCATCAAACATGATTTAGAGCTTGTTTATGGAAAAGTGTTTATTTCTGTATTTCAACATGATTTGGAGCTTGTTTTTGAAAAGTGCTTATTTCTGTATTTCAACATGATTTGGAGCTTGTTTTTGAAAAGTGTTTATTTCTGTTTTTCAACATGATTTAGAGCTTTTTTTTGGAAAAGTGTTTATTTCTGCATTCCAATGTTGCAACTTGCTGAAAACCGTCCACAGTGTTACTATCATCCTGATTAAACAGTACTGAAATAAAATTAACGTACAGAGTGCATCAAACATGATTTAGAGCTTGTTTATGGAAAAGTGTTTATTTCTGTATTTCAACATGATTTGGAGCTTGTTTTTGAAAAGTGCTTATTTCTGTATTTCAACATGATTTGGAGCTTGTTTTCGAAAAGTGTTTTTTCTGTATTTCAACATGATTTAGAGCTTGTTTTTGGAAAAGTGTTTATTTCTGTATTTCAACATGATTTGGAGCTTGTTTTTGAAAAGTGCTTATTTCTGTATTTCAACATGATTTGGAGCTTGTTTTTGAAAAGTGTTTATTTCTGTATTTCAACCAGATTTAGAGCTTGTTTTTGGAAAAGTGTTTATTTTTGTATTTCAATGTTGCAACTTGCTGAAAACTGTCCACAGTGTTCCTATCATCCTGATTAAACAGTACTGAAATAAAATTAACTTACAGAGAGCATCAAACATGATTTAGAGCTTGTTTATGGAAAAGTGTTTATTTCTGTATTTCAACATGATTTGGAGCTTGTTTTTGAAAAGTGCTTATTTCTGTATTTCAACATGATTTGGAGCTTGTTTTTGAAAAGTGTTTATTTCTGTTTTTCAACATGATTTAGAGCTTGTTTTTGGAAAAGTGTTTATTTCTGTATTTCAACATGATTTGGAGCTTGTATTTGAAAAGTGTTTTTTCTGTATTTCAACATGATTTAGAGCTTGTTTTTGGAAAAGTGTTTATTTCTGTATTTCAATGTTGCAACTTGCTGAAAACTGTCCACAGTGTTCCTATCATCCTGATTAAACAGTACTGAAATATAATTAACTTACAGAGAGCATCAAACATGATTTAGAGCTTGTTTATGGAAAAGTGTTTATTTCTGTATTTCAACATGATTTGGAGCTTGTTTTTGAAAAGTGTTTATTTCTGTATTTCAACATGATGTGGAGCTTGTTTTTGAAAAGTGTTTATTTCTGTTTTTCAACATGATTTAGAGCTATTTTTTGGAAAAGTGTTTATTTCTGTATTTCAATGTTGCAACTTGCTGAAAACTGTCCACAGTGTTCCTATCATCCTGATTAAACAGTACTGAAATAAAATTAACTTACAGAGTGCATCAAACATGATTTAGAGCTTGTTTATGGAAAAGTGTTTATTTCTGTATTTCAACATGATTTGGAGCTTGTTTTTGAAAAGTGTTTATTTCTGTATTTCAACATGATTTGGAGCTTGTTTTTGAAAAGTGTTTTTTCTGTTTTTCAACATGATTTAGAGCTTGTTTTTGGAAAAGTGTTTATTTCTGTATTCCAATGTTGCAACTTGCTGAAAACCGTCCACAGTGTTCCTATCATCCTGATTAAACAGTACAAAAATAAAATTAACTTACAGAGTGCATCAAACATGATTTAGAGCTTGATTATAGAAAAGTGTTTATTTCTGTCTTTCAACATGATTTGGAGCTTGTATTTGAAAAGTGCTTATTTCTGTATTTTAACATGATTTGGAGCTTGTTTTTGAAAAGTGTTTTTTCTGTATTTCAACATGACTTTGAGCTTGTTTTTGAAAAGTGTTTATTTCTGTTTTTCAACATGATTTAGAGCTTGTTTTTGGAAAAGTGTTTATTTCTGTATTCCAATGTTGCAACTTGCTGAAAACCGTCCACAGTGTTACTATCATCCTGATTAAACAGTACTGAAATAAAATTAACTTACAGAGTGCATCAAACATGATTTAGAACTTGATTATGGAAAAGTGTTTATTTCTGTCTTTCAACATGATTTGGAGCTTGTATAAGAAAAGTGCTTATTTCTGTATTTCAACATGATTTGGAGCTTGTTTTTGAAAAGTGTTTTTTCTGTAGTTCAACATGATTTAGAGCTTTTTTTTGGAAAAGTGTTTATTTCTGCATTCCAATGTTGCAACTTGCTGAAAACTGTCCACAGTGTTCCTATCATCCTGATTAAACAGTACTGAAATAAAATTAACTTACAGAGTGCATCAAACATGATTTAGAGCTTGTTTATGGAAAAGTGTTTATTTCTGTATTTCAACATGATTTGGAGCTTGTTTTTGAAAAGTGTTTATTTCTGTTTTTCAACATGATTTAGAGCTTGTTTTAGGAAAAGTGTTTATTTCTGTATTCCAATGTTGCAACTTGCTGAAAACCGTCCACAGTGTTACTATCATCCTGATTAAACAGTACTGAAATAAAATTAACTTACAGAGTGCATCAAACATGATTTAGAGCTTGATTATGGAAAAGTGTTTATTTCTGTCTTTCAACATGATTTGGAGCTTGTATTTGAAAAGTGCTTATTTCTGTATTTCAACATGATTTGGAGCTTGTTTTTGAAAAGTGTTTTTTCTGTAGTTCAACATGATTTAGAGCTTGTTTTTGGAAAAGTGTTTATTTCTGTATTTCAATGTTGCAACTTGCTGAAAACTGTCCACAGTGTTCCTATCATCCTGATTAAACAGTACTGAAATAAAATTAACTTACAGAGATCATCAAACATGATTTAGAGCTTGTTTATGGAAAAGTGTTTATTTCTGTATTTCAACATGATTTGGAGCTTGTTTTTGAAAAGTGCTTATTTCTGTATTTCAACATGATTTGGAGCTTGTTTTTGAAAAGTGTTTATTTCTGTTTTTCAACATGATTTAGAGCTTTTTTTTGGAAAAGTGTTTATTTCTGCATTCCAATGTTGCAACTTGCTGAAAACCGTCCACAGTGTTACTATCATCCTGATTAAACAGTACTGAAATAAAATTAACGTACAGAGTGCATCAAACATGATTTAGAGCTTGTTTATGGAAAAGTGTTTATTTCTGTATTTCAACATGATTTGGAGCTTGTTTTTGAAAAGTGCTTATTTCTGTATTTCAACATGATTTGGAGCTTGTTTTCGAAAAGTGTTTTTTCTGTATTTCAACATGATTTAGAGCTTGTTTTTGGAAAAGTGTTTATTTCTGTATTTCAACATGATTTGGAGCTTGTTTTTGAAAAGTGCTTATTTCTGTATTTCAACATGATTTGGAGCTTGTTTTTGAAAAGTGTTTATTTCTGTATTTCAACCAGATTTAGAGCTTGTTTTTGGAAAAGTGTTTATTTTTGTATTTCAATGTTGCAACTTGCTGAAAACTGTCCACAGTGTTCCTATCATCCTGATTAAACAGTACTGAAATAAAATTAACTTACAGAGAGCATCAAACATGATTTAGAGCTTGTTTATGGAAAAGTGTTTATTTCTGTATTTCAACATGATTTGGAGCTTGTTTTTGAAAAGTGCTTATTTCTGTATTTCAACATGATTTGGAGCTTGTTTTTGAAAAGTGTTTATTTCTGTTTTTCAACATGATTTAGAGCTTGTTTTTGGAAAAGTGTTTATTTCTGTATTTCAACATGATTTGGAGCTTGTATTTGAAAAGTGTTTTTTCTGTATTTCAACATGATTTAGAGCTTGTTTTTGGAAAAGTGTTTATTTCTGTATTTCAATGTTGCAACTTGCTGAAAACTGTCCACAGTGTTCCTATCATCCTGATTAAACAGTACTGAAATATAATTAACTTACAGAGAGCATCAAACATGATTTAGAGCTTGTTTATGGAAAAGTGTTTATTTCTGTATTTCGCCATGATTTGGAGCTTGTTTTTGAAAAGTGTTTATTTCTGTATTTCAACATGATGTGGAGCTTGTTTTTGAAAAGTGTTTATTTCTGTTTTTCAACATGATTTAGAGCTATTTTTTGGAAAAGTGTTTATTTCTGTATTTCAATGTTGCAACTTGCTGAAAACTGTCCACAGTGTTCCTATCATCCTGATTAAACAGTACTGAAATAAAATTAACTTACAGAGTGCATCAAACATGATTTAGAGCTTGTTTATGGAAAAGTGTTTATTTCTGTATTTCAACATGATTTGGAGCTTGTTTTTGAAAAGTGTTTATTTCTGTATTTCAACATGATTTGGAGCTTGTTTTTGAAAAGTGTTTTTTCTGTTTTTCAACATGATTTAGAGCTTGTTTTTGGAAAAGTGTTTATTTCTGTATTCCAATGTTGCAACTTGCTGAAAACCGTCCACAGTGTTCCTATCATCCTGATTAAACAGTACAAAAATAAAATTAACTTACAGAGTGCATCAAACATGATTTAGAGCTTGATTATAGAAAAGTGTTTATTTCTGTCTTTCAACATGATTTGGAGCTTGTATTTGAAAAGTGCTTATTTCTGTATTTTAACATGATTTGGAGCTTGTTTTTGAAAAGTGTTTTTTCTGTATTTCAACATGTTTTAGAGCTTGTTTTTGAAAAGTGTTTATTTCTGTTTTTCAACATGATTTAGAGCTTGTTTTTGGAAAAGTGTTTATTTCTGTATTCCAATGTTGCAACTTGCTGAAAACCGTCCACAGTGTTACTATCATCCTGATTAAACAGTACTGAAATAAAATTAACTTACAGAGTGCATCAAACATGATTTAGAACTTGATTATGGAAAAGTGTTTATTTCTGTCTTTCAACATGATTTGGAGCTTGTATAAGAAAAGTGCTTATTTCTGTATTTCAACATGATTTGGAGCTTGTTTTTGAAAAGTGTTTTTTCTGTAGTTCAACATGATTTAGAGCTTTTTTTTGGAAAAGTGTTTATTTCTGCATTCCAATGTTGCAACTTGCTGAAAACTGTCCACAGTGTTCCTATCATCCTGATTAAACAGTACTGAAATAAAATTAACTTACAGAGTGCATCAAACATGATTTAGAGCTTGTTTATGGAAAAGTGTTTATTTCTGTATTTCAACATGATTTGGAGCTTGTTTTTGAAAAGTGTTTATTTCTGTTTTTCAACATGATTTAGAGCTTGTTTTAGGAAAAGTGTTTATTTCTGTATTCCAATGTTGCAACTTGCTGAAAACCGTCCACAGTGTTACTATCATCCTGATTAAACAGTACTGAAATAAAATTAACTTACAGAGTGCATCAAACATGATTTAGAGCTTGATTATGGAAAAGTGTTTATTTCTGTCTTTCAACATGATTTGGAGCTTGTATTTGAAAAGTGCTTATTTCTGTATTTCAACATGATTTGGAGCTTGTTTTTGAAAAGTGTTTTTTCTGTAGTTCAACATGATTTAGAGCTTGTTTTTGGAAAAGTGTTTATTTCTGTATTTCAATGTTGCAACTTGCTGAAAACTGTCCACAGTGTTCCTATCATCCTGATTAAACAGTACTGAAATAAAATTAACTTACAGAGATCATCAAACATGATTTAGAGCTTGTTTATGGAAAAGTGTTTATTTCTGTATTTCAACATGATTTGGAGCTTGTTTTTGAAAAGTGCTTATTTCTGTATTTCAACATGATTTGGAGCTTGTTTTTGAAAAGTGTTTATTTCTGTTTTTCAACATGATTTAGAGCTTTTTTTTGGAAAAGTGTTTATTTCTGCATTCCAATGTTGCAACTTGCTGAAAACCGTCCACAGTGTTACTATCATCCTGATTAAACAGTACTGAAATAAAATTAACGTACAGAGTGCATCAAACATGATTTAGAGCTTGTTTATGGAAAAGTGTTTATTTCTGTATTTCAACATGATTTGGAGCTTGTTTTTGAAAAGTGCTTATTTCTGTATTTCAACATGATTTGGAGCTTGTTTTCGAAAAGTGTTTTTTCTGTATTTCAACATGATTTAGAGCTTGTTTTTGGAAAAGTGTTTATTTCTGTATTTCAACATGATTTGGAGCTTGTTTTTGAAAAGTGCTTATTTCTGTATTTCAACATGATTTGGAGCTTGTTTTTGAAAAGTGTTTATTTCTGTATTTCAACCAGATTTAGAGCTTGTTTTTGGAAAAGTGTTTATTTCTGTATTTCAATGTTGCAACTTGCTGAAAACTGTCCACAGTGTTCCTATCATCCTGATTAAACAGTACTGAAATAAAATTAACTTACAGAGAGCATCAAACATGATTTAGAGCTTGTTTATGGAAAAGTGTTTATTTCTGTATTTCAACATGATTTGGAGCTTGTTTTTGAAAAGTGTTTATTTCTGTATTTCAACATGATTTGGAGCTTGTTTTTGAAAAGTGTTTTTTCTGTTTTTCAACATGATTTAGAGCTTGTTTTTGGAAAAGTGTTTATTTCTGTATTCCAATGTTGCAACTTGCTGAAAACCGTCCACAGTGTTCCTATCATCCTGATTAAACAGTACAAAAATAAAATTAACTTACAGAGTGCATCAAACATGATTTAGAGCTTGATTATAGAAAAGTGTTTATTTCTGTCTTTCAACATGATTTGGAGCTTGTATTTGAAAAGTGCTTATTTCTGTATTTTAACATGATTTGGAGCTTGTTTTTGAAAAGTGTTTTTTCTGTATTTCAACATGTTTTAGAGCTTGTTTTTGAAAAGTGTTTATTTCTGTTTTTCAACATGATTTAGAGCTTGTTTTTGGAAAAGTGTTTATTTCTGTATTCCAATGTTGCAACTTGCTGAAAACCGTCCACAGTGTTACTATCATCCTGATTAAACAGTACTGAAATAAAATTAACTTACAGAGTGCATCAAACATGATTTAGAACTTGATTATGGAAAAGTGTTTATTTCTGTCTTTCAACATGATTTGGAGCTTGTATAAGAAAAGTGCTTATTTCTGTATTTCAACATGATTTGGAGCTTGTTTTTGAAAAGTGTTTTTTCTGTAGTTCAACATGATTTAGAGCTTTTTTTTGGAAAAGTGTTTATTTCTGCATTCCAATGTTGCAACTTGCTGAAAACTGTCCACAGTGTTCCTATCATCCTGATTAAACAGTACTGAAATAAAATTAACTTACAGAGTGCATCAAACATGATTTAGAGCTTGTTTATGGAAAAGTGTTTATTTCTGTATTTCAACATGATTTGGAGCTTGTTTTTGAAAAGTGTTTATTTCTGTTTTTCAACATGATTTAGAGCTTGTTTTAGGAAAAGTGTTTATTTCTGTATTCCAATGTTGCAACTTGCTGAAAACCGTCCACAGTGTTACTATCATCCTGATTAAACAGTACTGAAATAAAATTAACTTACAGAGTGCATCAAACATGATTTAGAGCTTGATTATGGAAAAGTGTTTATTTCTGTCTTTCAACATGATTTGGAGCTTGTATTTGAAAAGTGCTTATTTCTGTATTTCAACATGATTTGGAGCTTGTTTTTGAAAAGTGTTTTTTCTGTAGTTCAACATGATTTAGAGCTTGTTTTTGGAAAAGTGTTTATTTCTGTATTTCAATGTTGCAACTTGCTGAAAACTGTCCACAGTGTTCCTATCATCCTGATTAAACAGTACTGAAATAAAATTAACTTACAGAGATCATCAAACATGATTTAGAGCTTGTTTATGGAAAAGTGTTTATTTCTGTATTTCAACATGATTTGGAGCTTGTTTTTGAAAAGTGCTTATTTCTGTATTTCAACATGATTTGGAGCTTGTTTTTGAAAAGTGTTTATTTCTGTTTTTCAACATGATTTAGAGCTTTTTTTTGGAAAAGTGTTTATTTCTGCATTCCAATGTTGCAACTTGCTGAAAACCGTCCACAGTGTTACTATCATCCTGATTAAACAGTACTGAAATAAAATTAACGTACAGAGTGCATCAAACATGATTTAGAGCTTGTTTATGGAAAAGTGTTTATTTCTGTATTTCAACATGATTTGGAGCTTGTTTTTGAAAAGTGCTTATTTCTGTATTTCAACATGATTTGGAGCTTGTTTTCGAAAAGTGTTTTTTCTGTATTTCAACATGATTTAGAGCTTGTTTTTGGAAAAGTGTTTATTTCTGTATTTCAACATGATTTGGAGCTTGTTTTTGAAAAGTGCTTATTTCTGTATTTCAACATGATTTGGAGCTTGTTTTTGAAAAGTGTTTATTTCTGTATTTCAACCAGATTTAGAGCTTGTTTTTGGAAAAGTGTTTATTTCTGTATTTCAATGTTGCAACTTGCTGAAAACTGTCCACAGTGTTCCTATCATCCTGATTAAACAGTACTGAAATAAAATTAACTTACAGAGAGCATCAAACATGATTTAGAGCTTGTTTATGGAAAAGTGTTTATTTCTGTATTTCAACATGATTTAGAGCTTGTTTTTGGAAAAGTGTTTATTTCTGTATTTCAATGTTGCAACTTGCTGAAAACTGTCCACAGTGTTCCTATCATCCTGATTAAACAGTACTGAAATATAATTAACTTACAGAGAGCATCAAACATGATTTAGAGCTTGTTTATGGAAAAGTGTTTATTTCTGTATTTCAACATGATTTGGAGCTTGTTTTTGAAAAGTGTTTATTTCTGTATTTCAACATGATTTGGAGCTTGTTTTTGAAAAGTGTTTATTTCTGTTTTTCAACATGATTTAGAGCTATTTTTTGGAAAAGTGTTTATTTCTGTATTTCAATGTTGCAACTTGCTGAAAACTGTCCACAGTGTTCCTATCATCCTGATTAAACAGTACTGAAATAAAATTAACTTACAGAGTGCATCAAACATGATTTAGAGCTTGTTTATGGAAAAGTGTTTATTTCTGTATTTCAACATGATTTGGAGCTTGTTTTTGAAAAGTGTTTATTTCTGTATTTCAACATGATTTGGAGCTTGTTTTTGAAAAGTGTTTTTTCTGTTTTTCAACATGATTTAGAGCTTGTTTTTGGAAAAGTGTTTATTTCTGTATTCCAATGTTGCAACTTGCTGAAAACCGTCCACAGTGTTCCTATCATCCTGATTAAACAGTACAAAAATAAAATTAACTTACAGAGTGCATCAAACATGATTTAGAGCTTGATTATAGAAAAGTGTTTATTTCTGTCTTTCAACATGATTTGGAGCTTGTATTTGAAAAGTGCTTATTTCTGTATTTTAACATGATTTGGAGCTTGTTTTTGAAAAGTGTTTTTTCTGTATTTCAACATGTTTTAGAGCTTGTTTTTGGAAAAGTGTTTATTTCTGTATTTCAATGTTGCAACTTGCTGAAAACTGTCCACAGTGTTCCTATCATCCTGATTAAACAGTACTGAAATAAAATTAACTTACAGAGTGCATCAAACATGATTTAGAGCTTGATTATGGAAAAGTGTTTATTTCTGTCTTTCAACATGATTTGGAGCTTGTATTTGAAAAGTGCTTATTTCTGTATTTCAACATGATTTGGAGCTTGTTTTTGAAAAGTGTTTTTTCTGTAGTTCAACATGATTTAGAGCTTGTTTTTGGAAAAGTGTTTATTTCTGTATTTCAATGTTGCAACTTGCTGAAAACTGTCCACAGTGTTCCTATCATCCTGATTAAACAGTACTGAAATAAAATTAACTTACAGAGATCATCAAACATGATTTAGAGCTTGTTTATGGAAAAGTGTTTATTTCTGTATTTCAACATGATTTGGAGCTTGTTTTTGAAAAGTGCTTATTTCTGTATTTCAACATGATTTGGAGCTTGTTTTTGAAAAGTGTTTATTTCTGTTTTTCAACATGATTTAGAGCTTTTTTTTGGAAAAGTGTTTATTTCTGCATTCCAATGTTGCAACTTGCTGAAAACCGTCCACAGTGTTACTATCATCCTGATTAAACAGTACTGAAATAAAATTAACGTACAGAGTGCATCAAACATGATTTAGAGCTTGTTTATGGAAAAGTGTTTATTTCTGTATTTCAACATGATTTGGAGCTTGTTTTTGAAAAGTGCTTATTTCTGTATTTCAACATGATTTGGAGCTTGTTTTCGAAAAGTGTTTTTTCTGTATTTCAACATGATTTAGAGCTTGTTTTTGGAAAAGTGTTTATTTCTGTATTTCAACATGATTTGGAGCTTGTTTTTGAAAAGTGCTTATTTCTGTATTTCAACATGATTTGGAGCTTGTTTTTGAAAAGTGTTTATTTCTGTATTTCAACCAGATTTAGAGCTTGTTTTTGGAAAAGTGTTTATTTCTGTATTTCAATGTTGCAACTTGCTGAAAACTGTCCACAGTGTTCCTATCATCCTGATTAAACAGTACTGAAATAAAATTAACTTACAGAGAGCATCAAACATGATTTAGAGCTTGTTTATGGAAAAGTGTTTATTTCTGTATTTCAACATGATTTGGAGCTTGTTTTTGAAAAGTGCTTATTTCTGTATTTCAACATGATTTGGAGCTTGTTTTTGAAAAGTGTTTATTTCTGTTTTTCAACATGATTTAGAGCTTGTTTTTGGAAAAGTGTTTATTTCTGTATTTCAACATGATTTGGAGCTTGTATTTGAAAAGTGTTTTTTCTGTATTTCAACATGATTTAGAGCTTGTTTTTGGAAAAGTGTTTATTTCTGTATTTCAATGTTGCAACTTGCTGAAAACTGTCCACAGTGTTCCTATCATCCTGATTAAACAGTACTGAAATATAATTAACTTACAGAGAGCATCAAACATGATTTAGAGCTTGTTTATGGAAAAGTGTTTATTTCTGTATTTCAACATGATTTGGAGCTTGTTTTTGAAAAGTGTTTATTTCTGTATTTCAACATGATTTGGAGCTTGTTTTTGAAAAGTGTTTATTTCTGTTTTTCAACATGATTTAGAGCTATTTTTTGGAAAAGTGTTTATTTCTGTATTTCAATGTTGCAACTTGCTGAAAACTGTCCACAGTGTTCCTATCATCCTGATTAAACAGTACTGAAATAAAATTAACTTACAGAGTGCATCAAACATGATTTAGAGCTTGTTTATGGAAAAGTGTTTATTTCTGTATTTCAACATGATTTGGAGCTTGTTTTTGAAAAGTGTTTATTTCTGTATTTCAACATGATTTGGAGCTTGTTTTTGAAAAGTGTTTTTTCTGTTTTTCAACATGATTTAGAGCTTGTTTTTGGAAAAGTGTTTATTTCTGTATTCCAATGTTGCAACTTGCTGAAAACCGTCCACAGTGTTCCTATCATCCTGATTAAACAGTACAAAAATAAAATTAACTTACAGAGTGCATCAAACATGATTTAGAGCTTGATTATAGAAAAGTGTTTATTTCTGTCTTTCAACATGATTTGGAGCTTGTATTTGAAAAGTGCTTATTTCTGTATTTTAACATGATTTGGAGCTTGTTTTTGAAAAGTGTTTTTTCTGTATTTCAACATGTTTTAGAGCTTGTTTTTGGAAAAGTGTTTATTTCTGTATTTCAATGTTGCAACTTGCTGAAAACTGTCCACAGTGTTCCTATCATCCTGATTAAACAGTACTGAAATAAAATTAACTTACAGAGTGCATCAAACATGATTTAGATCTTGTTTATGGAAAAGTGTTTATTTCTGTCTTTCAACATGATTTGGAGCTTGTATTTGAAAAGTGCTTATTTCTGTATTTCAACATGATTTGGAGCTTGTTTTTGAAAAGTGTTTTTTCTGTATTTCAACATGATTTAGAGCTTGTTTTTGGAAAAGTGTTTATTTCTGTATTTCAATGTTGCAACTTGCTGAAAACTGTCCACAGTGTTCCTATCATCCTGATTAAACAGTACTGAAATATAATTAACTTACAGAGAGCATCAAACATGATTTAGAGCTTGTTTATGGAAAAGTGTTTATTTCTGTATTTCAACATGATTTGGAGCTTGTTTTTGAAAAGTGTTTATTTCTGTATTTCAACATGACTTTGAGCTTGTTTTTGAAAAGTGTTTATTTCTGTTTTTCAACATGATTTAGAGCTTGTTTTTGGAAAAGTGTTTATTTCTGTATTTCAATGTTGCAACTTGCTGAAAACTGTCCACAGTGTTCCTATTATCATGATTAAACAGTACTGAAATAAAATTAACTTACAGAGTGCATCAAACATGATTTAGAGCTTGTTTATGGAAAAGTGTTTATTTCTGTCTTTCAACATGATTTGGAGCTTGTTTTTGAAAAGTGCTTATTTCTGTATTTCAACATGATTTGGAGCTTTTTTTGAAAAGTGTTTTTTCTGTATTTCAACATGATTTAGAGCTTGTTTTTGGAAAAGTGTTTATTTCTGTATTTCAATGTTGCAACTTGCTGAAAACTGTCCACAGTGTTCCTATCATCCTGATTAAACAGTACTGAAATAAAATTAACTTACAGAGATCATCAAACATGATTTAGAGCTTGTTTATGGAAAAGTGTTTATTTCTGTATTTCAACATGATTTGGAGCATGTATTTGAAAAGTGCTTATTTCTGTATTTCAACATGATTTGGAGCTTGTTTTTGAAAAGTGTTTTTTCTGTATTTCAACATGATTTAGAGCTTGTTTTTGGAAAAGTGTTTATTTCTGTATTTCAATGTTGCAACTTGCTGAAAACTGTCCACAGTGTTCCTATCATCCTGATTAAACAGTACTGAAATAAAATTAACTTACAGAGATCATCAAACATGATTTAGAGCTTGTTTATGGAAAAGTGTTTATTTCTGTATTTCAACATGATTTGGAGCTTGTTTTTGAAAAGTGCTTATTTCTGTATTTCAACATGATTTGGAGCTTGTTTTTGAAAAGTGTTTATTTCTGTTTTTCAACATGATTTAGAGCTTTTTTTTGGAAAAGTGTTTATTTCTGCATTCCAATGTTGCAACTTGCTGAAAACCGTCCACAGTGTTACTATCATCCTGATTAAACAGTACTGAAATAAAATTAACGTACAGAGTGCATCAAACATGATTTAGAGCTTGTTTATGGAAAAGTGTTTATTTCTGTATTTCAACATGATTTGGAGCTTGTTTTTGAAAAGTGCTTATTTCTGTATTTCAACATGATTTGGAGCTTGTTTTCGAAAAGTGTTTTTTCTGTATTTCAACATGATTTAGAGCTTGTTTTTGGAAAAGTGTTTATTTCTGTATTTCAACATGATTTGGAGCTTGTTTTTGAAAAGTGCTTATTTCTGTATTTCAACATGATTTGGAGCTTGTTTTTGAAAAGTGTTTATTTCTGTATTTCAACCAGATTTAGAGCTTGTTTTTGGAAAAGTGTTTATTTCTGTATTTCAATGTTGCAACTTGCTGAAAACTGTCCACAGTGTTCCTATCATCCTGATTAAACAGTACTGAAATAAAATTAACTTACAGAGAGCATCAAACATGATTTAGAGCTTGTTTATGGAAAAGTGTTTATTTCTGTATTTCAACATGATTTGGAGCTTGTTTTTGAAAAGTGCTTATTTCTGTATTTCAACATGATTTGGAGCTTGTTTTTGAAAAGTGTTTATTTCTGTTTTTCAACATGATTTAGAGCTTGTTTATGGAAAAGTGTTTATTTCTGTATTTCAACATGATTTGGAGCTTGTTTTTGAAAAGTGCTTATTTCTGTATTTCAACATGATTTGGAGCTTGTTTTCGAAAAGTGTTTTTTCTGTATTTCAACATGATTTAGAGCTTGTTTTTGGAAAAGTGTTTATTTCTGTATTTCAACATGATTTGGAGCTTGTTTTTGAAAAGTGCTTTTTTCTGTATTTCAACATGATTTGGAGCTTGTTTTTGAAAAGTGTTTATTTCTGTATTTCAACCAGATTTAGAGCTTGTTTTTGGAAAAGTGTTTATTTCTGTATTTCAATGTTGCAACTTGCTGAAAACTGTCCACAGTGTTCCTATCATCCTGATTAAACAGTACTGAAATAAAATTAACTTACAGAGAGCATCAAACATGATTTAGAGCTTGTTTATGGAAAAGTGTTTATTTCTGTATTTCAACATGATTTGGAGCTTGTTTTTGAAAAGTGCTTATTTCTGTATTTCAACATGATTTGGAGCTTGTTTTTGAAAAGTGTTTATTTCTGTTTTTCAACATGATTTAGAGCTTGTTTTTGGAAAAGTGTTTATTTCTGTATTTCAACATGATTTGGAGCTTGTATTTGAAAAGTGTTTTTTCTGTATTTCAACATGATTTAGAGCTTGTTTTTGGAAAAGTGTTTATTTCTGTATTTCAATGTTGCAACTTGCTGAAAACTGTCCACAGTGTTCCTATCATCCTGATTAAACAGTACTGAAATATAATTAACTTACAGAGAGCATCAAACATGATTTAGAGCTTGTTTATGGAAAAGTGTTTATTTCTGTATTTCAACATGATTTGGAGCTTGTTTTTGAAAAGTGTTTATTTCTGTATTTCAACATGATTTGGAGCTTGTTTTTGAAAAGTGTTTATTTCTGTTTTTCAACATGATTTAGAGCTATTTTTTGGAAAAGTGTTTATTTCTGTATTTCAATGTTGCAACTTGCTGAAAACTGTCCACAGTGTTCCTATCATCCTGATTAAACAGTACTGAAATAAAATTAACTTACAGAGTGCATCAAACATGATTTAGAGCTTGTTTATGGAAAAGTGTTTATTTCTGTATTTCAACATGATTTGGAGCTTGTTTTTGAAAAGTGTTTATTTCTGTATTTCAACATGATTTGGAGCTTGTTTTTGAAAAGTGTTTTTTCTGTTTTTCAACATGATTTAGAGCTTGTTTTTGGAAAAGTGTTTATTTCTGTATTCCAATGTTGCAACTTGCTGAAAACCGTCCACAGTGTTCCTATCATCCTGATTAAACAGTACAAAAATAAAATTAACTTACAGAGTGCATCAAACATGATTTAGAGCTTGATTATAGAAAAGTGTTTATTTCTGTCTTTCAACATGATTTGGAGCTTGTATTTGAAAAGTGCTTATTTCTGTATTTTAACATGATTTGGAGCTTGTTTTTGAAAAGTGTTTTTTCTGTATTTCAACATGTTTTAGAGCTTGTTTTTGGAAAAGTGTTTATTTCTGTATTTCAATGTTGCAACTTGCTGAAAACTGTCCACAGTGTTCCTATCATCCTGATTAAACAGTACTGAAATAAAATTAACTTACAGAGTGCATCAAACATGATTTAGATCTTGTTTATGGAAAAGTGTTTATTTCTGTCTTTCAACATGATTTGGAGCTTGTATTTGAAAAGTGCTTATTTCTGTATTTCAACATGATTTGGAGCTTGTTTTTGAAAAGTGTTTATTTCTGTATTTCAATGTTGCAACTTGCTGAAAACTGTCCACAGTGTTCCTATCATCCTGATTAAACAGTACTGAAATATAATTAACTTACAGAGAGCATCAAACATGATTTAGAGCTTGTTTATGGAAAAGTGTTTATTTCTGTATTTCAACATGATTTGGAGCTTGTTTTTGAAAAGTGTTTATTTCTGTATTTCAACATGACTTTGAGCTTGTTTTTGAAAAGTGTTTATTTCTGTTTTTCAACATGATTTAGAGCTTGTTTTTGGAAAAGTGTTTATTTCTGTATTCCAATGTTGCAACTTGCTGAAAACCGTCCACAGTGTTACTATCATCCTGATTAAACAGTACTGAAATAAAATTAACTTACAGAGTGCATCAAACATGATTTAGAACTTGATTATGGAAAAGTGTTTATTTCTGTCTTTCAACATGATTTGGAGCTTGTATAAGAAAAGTGCTTATTTCTGTATTTCAACATGATTTGGAGCTTGTTTTTGAAAAGTGTTTTTTCTGTAGTTCAACATGATTTAGAGCTTTTTTTTGGAAAAGTGTTTATTTCTGCATTCCAATGTTGCAACTTGCTGAAAACCGTCCACAGTGTTACTATCATCCTGATTAAACAGTACTGAAATAAAATTAACTTACAGAGAGCATCAAACATGATTTAGAGCTTGTTTATGGAAAAGTGTTTATTTCTGTATTTCAACATGATTTGGAGCTTGTTTTTGAAAAGTGTTTATTTCTGTATTTCAACATGATTTGGAGCTTGTTTTTGAAAAGTGTTTTTTCTGTATTTCAACATGATTTAGAGCTTGTTTTTGGAAAAGTGTTTATTTCTGTATTTCAATGTTGCAACTTGCTGAAAACTGTCCACAGTGTTCCTATCATCCTGATTAAACAGTACTGAAATATAATTAACTTACAGAGAGCATCAAACATGATTTAGAGCTTGTTTATGGAAAAGTGTTTATTTCTGTATTTCAACATGATTTGGAGCTTGTTTTTGAAAAGTGTTTATTTCTGTATTTCAACATGATTTGGAGCTTGTTTTTGAAAAGTGTTTATTTCTGTTTTTCAACATGATTTAGAGTTTGTTTTTGGAAAAGTGTTTATTTCTGTATTTCAATGTTGCAACTTGCTGAAAACTGTCCACAGTGTTCCTATCATCCTGATTAAACAGTACTGAAATAAAATTAACTTACAGAGTGCATCAAACATGATTTAGAGCTTGTTTATGGAAAAGTGTTTATTTCTGTATTTCAACATGATTTGGAGCTTGTTTTTGAAAAGTGTTTTTTTCTGTTTTTCAACATGATTTAGAGCTTGTTTTAGGAAAAGTGTTTATTTCTGTATTCCAATGTTGCAACTTGCTGAAAACCGTCCACAGTGTTACTATCATCCTGATTAAACAGTACTGAAATAAAATTAACTTACAGAGTGCATCAAACATGATTTAGAGCTTGATTATGGAAAAGTGTTTATTTCTGTCTTTCAACATGATTTGGAGCTTGTATTTGAAAAGTGCTTATTTCTGTATTTCAACATGATTTGGAGCTTGTTTTTGAAAAGTGTTTTTTCTGTAGTTCAACATGATTTAGAGCTTGTTTTTGGAAAAGTGTTTATTTCTGTATTTCAATGTTGCAACTTGCTGAAAACTGTCCACAGTGTTCCTATCATCCTGATTAAACAGTACTGAAATAAAATTAACTTACAGAGTGCATCAAACATGATTTAGAGCTTGTTTATGGAAAAGTGTTTATTTCTGTATTTCAACATGATTTGGAGCTTGTTTTTGAAAAGTGTTTATTTCTGTTTTTCAACATGATTTAGAGCTTGTTTTAGGAAAAGTGTTTATTTCTGTATTCCAATGTTGCAACTTGCTGAAAACCGTCCACAGTGTTACTATCATCCTGATTAAACAGTACTGAAATAAAATTAACTTACAGAGTGCATCAAACATGATTTAGAGCTTGATTATGGAAAAGTGTTTATTTCTGTCTTTCAACATGATTTGGAGCTTGTATTTGAAAAGTGCTTATTTCTGTATTTCAACATGATTTGGAGCTTGTTTTTGAAAAGTGTTTTTTCTGTAGTTCAACATGATTTAGAGCTTGTTTTTGGAAAAGTGTTTATTTCTGTATTTCAATGTTGCAACTTGCTGAAAACTGTCCACAGTGTTCCTATCATCCTGATTAAACAGTACTGAAATAAAATTAACTTACAGAGATCATCAAACATGATTTAGAGCTTGTTTATGGAAAAGTGTTTATTTCTGTATTTCAACATGATTTGGAGCTTGTTTTTGAAAAGTGCTTATTTCTGTATTTCAACATGATTTGGAGCTTGTTTTTGAAAAGTGTTTATTTCTGTTTTTCAACATGATTTAGAGCTTTTTTTTGGAAAAGTGTTTATTTCTGCATTCCAATGTTGCAACTTGCTGAAAACCGTCCACAGTGTTACTATCATCCTGATTAAACAGTACTGAAATAAAATTAACGTACAGAGTGCATCAAACATGATTTAGAGCTTGTTTATGGAAAAGTGTTTATTTCTGTATTTCAACATGATTTGGAGCTTGTTTTTGAAAAGTGCTTATTTCTGTATTTCAACATGATTTGGAGCTTGTTTTCGAAAAGTGTTTTTTCTGTATTTCAACATGATTTAGAGCTTGTTTTTGGAAAAGTGTTTATTTCTGTATTTCAACATGATTTGGAGCTTGTTTTTGAAAAGTGCTTATTTCTGTATTTCAACATGATTTGGAGCTTGTTTTTGAAAAGTGTTTATTTCTGTATTTCAACCAGATTTAGAGCTTGTTTTTGGAAAAGTGTTTATTTCTGTATTTCAATGTTGCAACTTGCTGAAAACTGTCCACACTGTTCCTATCATCCTGATTAAACAGTACTGAAATAAAATTAACTTACAGAGAGCATCAAACATGATTTAGAGCTTGTTTATGGAAAAGTGTTTATTTCTGTATTTCAACATGATTTGGAGCTTGTTTTTGAAAAGTGCTTATTTCTGTATTTCAACATGATTTGGAGCTTGTTTTTGAAAAGTGTTTATTTCTGTTTTTCAACATGATTTAGAGCTTGTTTTTGGAAAAGTGTTTATTTCTGTATTCCAATGTTGCAACTTGCTGAAAACCGTCCACAGTGTTACTATCATCCTGATTAAACAGTACTGAAATAAAATTAACTTACAGAGTGCATCAAACATGATTTAGAGCTTGATTATGGAAAAGTGTTTATTTCTGTCTTTCAACATGATTTGGAGCTTGTATAAGAAAAGTGCTTATTTCTGTATTTCAACATGATTTGGAGCTTGTTTTTGAAAAGTGTTTTTTCTGTAGTTCAACATGATTTAGAGCTTTTTTTTGGAAAAGTGTTTATTTCTGCATTCCAATGTTGCAACTTGCTGAAAACCGTCCACAGTGTTACTATCATCCTGATTAAACAGTACTGAAATAAAATTAACTTACAGAGAGCATCAAACATGATTTAGAGCTTGTTTATGGAAAAGTGTTTATTTCTGTATTTCAACATGATTTGGAGCTTGTTTTTGAAAAGTGTTTATTTCTGTATTTCAACATGATTTGGAGCTTGTTTTTGAAAAGTGTTTTTTCTGTATTTCAACATGATTTAGAGCTTGTTTTTGGAAAAGTGTTTATTTCTGTATTTCAATGTTGCAACTTGCTGAAAACTGTCCACAGTGTTCCTATCATCCTGATTAAACAGTACTGAAATATAATTAACTTACAGAGAGCATCAAACATGATTTAGAGCTTGTTTATGGAAAAGTGTTTATTTCTGTATTTCAACATGATTTGGAGCTTGTTTTTGAAAAGTGTTTATTTCTGTATTTCAACATGATTTGGAGCTTGTTTTTGAAAAGTGTTTATTTCTGTTTTTCAACATGATTTAGAGCTTGTTTTTGGAAAAGTGTTTATTTCTGTATTTCAATGTTGCAACTTGCTGAAAACTGTCCACAGTGTTCCTATCATCCTGATTAAACAGTACTGAAATAAAATTAACTTACAGAGTGCATCAAACATGATTTAGAGCTTGTTTATGGAAAAGTGTTTATTTCTGTATTTCAACATGATTTGGAGCTTGTTTTTGAAAAGTGTTTATTTCTGTTTTTCAACATGATTTAGAGCTTGTTTTAGGAAAAGTGTTTATTTCTGTATTCCAATGTTGCAACTTGCTGAAAACCGTCCACAGTGTTACTATCATCCTGATTAAACAGTACTGAAATAAAATTAACTTACAGAGTGCATCAAACATGATTTAGAGCTTGATTATGGAAAAGTGTTTATTTCTGTCTTTCAACATGATTTGGAGCTTGTATTTGAAAAGTGCTTATTTCTGTATTTCAACATGATTTGGAGCTTGTTTTTGAAAAGTGTTTTTTCTGTAGTTCAACATGATTTAGAGCTTGTTTTTGGAAAAGTGTTTATTTCTGTATTTCAATGTTGCAACTTGCTGAAAACTGTCCACAGTGTTCCTATCATCCTGATTAAACAGTACTGAAATAAAATTAACTTACAGAGATCATCAAACATGATTTAGAGCTTGTTTATGGAAAAGTGTTTATTTCTGTATTTCAACATGATTTGGAGCTTGTTTTTGAAAAGTGCTTATTTCTGTATTTCAACATGATTTGGAGCTTGTTTTCGAAAAGTGTTTTTTCTGTATTTCAACATGATTTAGAGCTTGTTTTTGGAAAAGTGTTTATTTCTGTATTTCAACATGATTTGGAGCTTGTTTTTGAAAAGTGCTTATTTCTGTATTTCAACATGATTTGGAGCTTGTTTTTGAAAAGTGTTTATTTCTGTATTTCAACCAGATTTAGAGCTTGTTTTTGGAAAAGTGTTTATTTCTGTATTTCAATGTTGCAACTTGCTGAAAACTGTCCACAGTGTTCCTATCATCCTGATTAAACAGTACTGAAATAAAATTAACTTACAGAGAGCATCAAACATGATTTAGAGCTTGTTTATGGAAAAGTGTTTATTTCTGTATTTCAACATGATTTGGAGCTTGTTTTTGAAAAGTGCTTATTTCTGTATTTCAACATGATTTGGAGCTTGTTTTTGAAAAGTGTTTATTTCTGTTTTTCAACATGATTTAGAGCTTGTTTTTGGAAAAGTGTTTATTTCTGTATTTCAACATGATTTGGAGCTTGTATTTGAAAAGTGTTTTTTCTGTATTTCAACATGATTTAGAGCTTGTTTTTGGAAAAGTGTTTATTTCTGTATTTCAATGTTGCAACTTGCTGAAAACTGTCCACAGTGTTCCTATCATCCTGATTAAACAGTACTGAAATATAATTAACTTACAGAGAGCATCAAACATGATTTAGAGCTTGTTTATGGAAAAGTGTTTATTTCTGTATTTCAACATGATTTGGAGCTTGTTTTTGAAAAGTGTTTATTTCTGTATTTCAACATGATTTGGAGCTTGTTTTTGAAAAGTGTTTATTTCTGTTTTTCAACATGATTTAGAGCTATTTTTTGGAAAAGTGTTTATTTCTGTATTTCAATGTTGCAACTTGCTGAAAACTGTCCACAGTGTTCCTATCATCCTGATTAAACAGTACTGAAATAAAATTAACTTACAGAGTGCATCAAACATGATTTAGAGCTTGTTTATGGAAAAGTGTTTATTTCTGTATTTCAACATGATTTGGAGCTTGTTTTTGAAAAGTGCTTATTTCTGTATTTCAACATGATTTGGAGCTTGTTTTTGAAAAGTGTTTATTTCTGTTTTTCAACATGATTTAGAGCTTTTTTTTGGAAAAGTGTTTATTTCTGCATTTCAATGTTGCAACTTGCTGAAAACCGTCCACAGTGTTACTATCATCCTGATTAAACAGTACTGAAATAAAATTAACGTACAGAGTGCATCAAACATGATTTAGAGCTTGTTTATGGAAAAGTGTTTATTTCTGTATTTCAACATGATTTGGAGCTTGTTTTTGAAAAGTGCTTATTTCTGTATTTCAACATGATTTGGAGCTTGTTTTCGAAAAGTGTTTTTTCTGTATTTCAACATGATTTAGAGCTTGTTTTTGGAAAAGTGTTTATTTCTGTATTTCAACATGATTTGGAGCTTGTTTTTGAAAAGTGCTTATTTCTGTATTTCAACATGATTTGGAGCTTGTTTTTGAAAAGTGTTTATTTCTGTATTTCAACCAGATTTAGAGCTTGTTTTTGGAAAAGTGTTTATTTCTGTATTTCAATGTTGCAACTTGCTGAAAACTGTCCACAGTGTTCCTATCATCCTGATTAAACAGTACTGAAATAAAATTAACTTACAGACAGCATCAAACATGATTTAGAGCTTGTTTATGGAAAAGTGTTTATTTCTGTATTTCAACATGATTTGGAGCTTGTTTTTGAAAAGTGCTTATTTCTGTATTTCAACATGATTTGGAGCTTGTTTTTGAAAAGTGTTTATTTCTGTTTTTCAACATGATTTAGAGCTTGTTTTTGGAAAAGTGTTTATTTCTGTATTTCAACATGATTTGGAGCTTGTATTTGAAAAGTGCTTATTTCTGTATTTCAACATGATTTGGAGCTTGTTTTTGAAAAGTGTTTTTTCTGTATTGCAACATGATTTAGGGCTTGTTTTTGGAAAAGTGTTTATTTCTGTATTTCAATGTTGCAACTTGCTGAAAACTGTCCACAGTGTTCCTATCATCCTGATTAAACAGTACTGAAATATAATTAACTTACAGAGAGCATCAAACATGATTTAGAGCTTGTTTATGGAAAAGTGTTTATTTCTGTATTTCAACATGATTTGGAGCTTGTTTTTTAAAAGTGTTTATTTCTGTATTTCAACATGATTTGGAGCTTGTTTTTGAAAAGTGTTTATTTCTGTTTTTCAACATGATTTAGAGCTTGTTTTTGGAAAAGTGTTTATTTCTGTATTTCAATGTTGCAACTTGCTGAAAACTGTTCACAGTGTTCCTATCATCCTGATTAAACAGTACTGAAATAAAATTAACTTACAGAGTGCATCAAACATGATTTAGAGCTTGTTTATGGAAAAGTGTTTATTTCTGTATTTCAACATGATTTGGAGCTTGTTTTTGAAAAGTGCTTATTTCTGTATTTCAACATGATTTGGAGCTTGTTTTTGAAAAGTGTTTATTTCTGTTTTTCAACATGATTTAGAGCTTTTTTTTGGAAAAGTGTTTATTTCTGCATTCCAATGTTGCAACTTGCTGAAAACCGTCCACAGTGTTACTATTATCCTGATTAAACAGTACTGAAATAAAATTAACGTACAGAGTGCATCAAACATGATTTAGAGCTTGTTTATGGAAAAGTGTTTATTTCTGTATTTCAACATGATTTGGAGCTTGTTTTTGAAAAGTGCTTATTTCTGTATTTCAACATGATTTGGAGCTTGTTTTCGAAAAGTGTTTTTTCTGTATTTCAACATGATTTAGAGCTTGTTTTTGGAAAAGTGTTTATTTCTGTATTTCAACATGATTTGGAGCTTGTTTTTGAAAAGTGCTTATTTCTGTATTTCAACATGATTTGGAGCTTGTTTTTGAAAAGTGTTTATTTCTGTATTTCAACATGATTTAGAGCTTGTTTTTGGAAAAGTGTTTATTTCTGTATTTCAATGTTGCAACTTGCTGAAAACTGTCCACAGTGTTCCTATCATCCTGATTAAACAGTACTGAAATAAAATTAACTTACAGAGTGCATCAAACATGATTTAGAGCTTGTTTATGGAAAAGTGTTTATTTCTGTATTTCAACATGATTTGGAGCTTGTTTTTGAAAAGTGTTTATTTCTGTTTTTCAACATGATTTAGAGCTTGTTTTAGGAAAAGTGTTTATTTCTGTATTCCAATGTTGCAACTTGCTGAAAACCGTCCACAGTGTTACTATCATCCTGATTAAACAGTACTGAAATAAAATTAACTTACAGAGTGCATCAAACATGATTTAGAGCTTGATTATGGAAAAGTGTTTATTTCTGTCTTTCAACATGATTTGGAGCTTGTATTTGAAAAGTGCTTATTTCTGTATTTCAACATGATTTGGAGCTTGTTTTTGAAAAGTGTTTTTTCTGTAGTTCAACATGATTTAGAGCTTGTTTTTGGAAAAGTGTTTATTTCTGTATTTCAATGTTGCAACTTGCTGAAAACTGTCCACAGTGTTCCTATCATCCTGATTAAACAGTACTGAAATAAAATTAACTTACAGAGATCATCAAACATGATTTAGAGCTTGTTTATGGAAAAGTGTTTATTTCTGTATTTCAACATGATTTGGAGCTTGTTTTTGAAAAGTGCTTATTTCTGTATTTCAACATGATTTGGAGCTTGTTTTTGAAAAGTGTTTATTTCTGTTTTTCAACATGATTTAGAGCTTTTTTTTGGAAAAGTGTTTATTTCTGCATTCCAATGTTGCAACTTGCTGAAAACCGTCCACAGTGTTACTATCATCCTGATTAAACAGTACTGAAATAAAATTAACGTACAGAGTGCATCAAACATGATTTAGAGCTTGTTTATGGAAAAGTGTTTATTTCTGTATTTCAACATGATTTGGAGCTTGTTTTTGAAAAGTGTTTATTTCTGTATTTCAACATGATTTGGAGCTTGTTTTTGAAAAGTGTTTATTTCTGTATTTCAACCATGATTTAGAGCTTGTTTTTGGAAAAGTGTTTATTTCTGTATTTCAATGTTGCAACTTGCTGAAAACTGTCCACACTGTTCCTATCATCCTGATTAAACAGTACTGAAATAAAATTAACTTACAGAGAGCATCAAACATGATTTAGAGCTTGTTTATGGAAAAGTGTTTATTTCTGTATTTCAACATGATTTGGAGCTTGTTTTTGAAAAGTGCTTATTTCTGTATTTCAACATGATTTGGAGCTTGTTTTTGAAAAGTGTTTATTTCTGTTTTTCAACATGATTTAGAGCTTGTTTTTGGAAAAGTGTTTATTTCTGTATTTCAATGTTGCAACTTGCTGAAAACCGTCCACAGTGTTACTATCATCCTGATTAAACAGTACTGAAATAAAATTAACTTACAGAGTGCATCAAACATGATTTAGAGCTTGTTTATGGAAAAGTGTTTATTTCTGTATTTCAACATGATTTGGAGCTTGTTTTTGAAAAGTGCTTATTTCTGTATTTCAACATGATTTGGAGCTTGTTTTTGAAAAGTGTTTTTTCTGTAGTTCAACATGATTTAGAGCTTTTTTTTGGAAAAGTGTTTATTTCTGCATTCCAATGTTGCAACTTGCTGAAAACCGTCCACAGTGTTACTATCATCCTGATTAAACAGTACTGAAATAAAATTAACTTACAGAGAGCATCAAACATGATTTAGAGCTTGTTTATGGAAAAGTGTTTATTTCTGTATTTCAACATGATTTGGAGCTTGTTTTTGAAAAGTGCTTATTTCTGTATTTCAACATGATTTGGAGCTTGTTTTTGAAAAGTGTTTATTTCTGTTTTTCAACATGATTTAGAGCTTGTTTATGGAAAAGTGTTTATTTCTGTATTTCAACATGATTTGGAGCTTGTTTTTGAAAAGTGCTTATTTCTGTATTTCAACATGATTTGGAGCTTGTTTTTGAAAAGTGTTTATTTCTGTTTTTCAACATGATTTAGAGCTTGTTTTTGGAAAAGTGTTTATTTCTGTATTTCAATGTTGCAACTTGCTGAAAACTGTCCACAGTGTTCCTATCATCCTGATTAAACAGTACTGAAATAAAATTAACTTACAGAGTGCATCAAACATGATTTAGAGCTTGTTTATGGAAAAGTGTTTATTTCTGTATTTCAACATGATTTGGAGCTTGTTTTTGAAAAGTGTTTATTTCTGTATTTCAACATGATTTGGAGCTTGTTTTTGAAAAGTGTTTATTTCTGTTTTTCAACATGATTTAGAGCTTGTTTTTGGAAAAGTGTTTATTTCTGTATTTCAATGTTGCAACTTGCTGAAAACTGTCCACAGTGTTCCTATCATCCTGATTAAACAGTACTGAAATAAAATTAACTTACAGAGTGCATCAAACATGATTTAGAGCTTGTTTATGGAAAAGTGTTTATTTCTGTATTTCAACATGATTTGGAGCTTGTTTTTGAAAAGTGCTTATTTCTGTATTTCAACATGATTTGGAGCTTGTTTTTGAAAAGTGTTTATTTCTGTTTTTCAACATGATTTAGAGCTTGTTTTTGGAAAAGTGTTTATTTCTGTATTTCAATGTTGCAACTTGCTGAAAACCGTCCACAGTGTTACTATCATCCTGATTAAACAGTACTGAAATAAAATTAACTTACAGAGTGCATCAAACATGATTTAGAGCTTGTTTATGGAAAAGTGTTTATTTCTGTATTTCAACATGATTTGGAGCTTGTTTTTGAAAAGTGCTTATTTCTGTATTTCAACATGATTTGGAGCTTGTTTTCGAAAAGTGTTTTTTCTGTATTTCAACATGATTTAGAGCTTGTTTTTGGAAAAGTGTTTATTTCTGTATTTCAATGTTGCAACTTGCTGAAAACTGTCCACAGTGTTCCTATCATCCTGATTAAACAGTACTGAAATAAAATTAACTTACAGAGAGCATCAAACATGATTTAGAGCTTGTTTATGGAAAAGTGTTTATTTCTGTATTTCAACATGATTTGGAGCTTGTTTTTGAAAAGTGCTTATTTCTGTATTTCAACATGATTTGGAGCTTGTTTTTGAAAAGTGTTTATTTCTGTTTTTCAACATGATTTAGAGCTTGTTTTTGGAAAAGTGTTTATTTCTGTATTTCAACATGATTTGGAGCTTGTATTTGAAAAGTGTTTTTTCTGTATTTCAACATGATTTAGAGCTTGTTTTTGGAAAAGTGTTTATTTCTGTATTTCAATGTTGCAACTTGCTGAAAACTGTCCACAGTGTTCCTATCATCCTGATTAAACAGTACTGAAATATAATTAACTTACAGAGAGCATCAAACATGATTTAGAGCTTGTTTATGGAAAAGTGTTTATTTCTGTATTTCAACATGATTTGGAGCTTGTTTTTGAAAAGTGTTTATTTCTGTATTTCAACATGATTTGGAGCTTGTTTTTGAAAAGTGTTTATTTCTGTTTTTCAACATGATTTAGAGCTATTTTTTGGAAAAGTGTTTATTTCTGTATTTCAATGTTGCAACTTGCTGAAAACTGTCCACAGTGTTCCGATCATCCTGATTAAACAGTACTGAAATAAAATTAACTTACAGAGTGCATCAAACATGATTTAGAGCTTGTTTATGGAAAAGTGTTTATTTCTGTATTTCAACATGATTTGGAGCTTGTTTTTGAAAAGTGCTTATTTCTGTATTTCAACATGATTTGGAGCTTGTTTTTGAAAAGTGTTTATTTCTGTTTTTCAACATGATTTAGAGCTTTTTTTTGGAAAAGTGTTTATTTCTGCATTTCAATGTTGCAACTTGCTGAAAACCGTCCACAGTGTTACTATCATCCTGATTAAACAGTACTGAAATAAAATTAACGTACAGAGTGCATCAAACATGATTTAGAGCTTGTTTATGGAAAAGTGTTTATTTCTGTATTTCAACATGATTTAGAGCTTTTTTTTGGAAAAGTGTTTATTTCTGCATTCCAATGTTGCAACTTGCTGAAAACCGTCCACAGTGTTACTATTATCCTGATTAAACAGTACTGAAATAAAATTAACGTACAGAGTGCATCAAACATGATTTAGAGCTTGTTTATGGAAAAGTGTTTATTTCTGTATTTCAACATGATTTGGAGCTTGTTTTTGAAAAGTGCTTATTTCTGTATTTCAACATGATTTGGAGCTTGTTTTCGAAAAGTGTTTTTTCTGTATTTCAACATGATTTAGAGCTTGTTTTTGGAAAAGTGTTTATTTCTGTATTTCAACATGATTTGGAGCTTGTTTTTGAAAAGTGCTTATTTCTGTATTTCAACATGATTTGGAGCTTGTTTTTGAAAAGTGTTTATTTCTGTATTTCAACCAGATTTAGAGCTTGTTTTTGGAAAAGTGTTTATTTCTGTATTTCAATGTTGCAACTTGCTGAAAACTGTCCACAGTGTTCCTATCATCCTGATTAAACAGTACTGAAATAAAATTAACTTACAGAGAGCATCAAACATGATTTAGAGCTTGTTTATGGAAAAGTGTTTATTTCTGTATTTCAACATGATTTGGAGCTTGTTTTTGAAAAGTGCTTATTTCTGTATTTCAACATGATTTGGAGCTTGTTTTTGAAAAGTGTTTATTTCTGTTTTTCAACATGATTTAGAGCTTGTTTTTGGAAAAGTGTTTATTTCTGTATTTCAATGTTGCAACTTGCTGAAAACTGTCCACAGTGTTCCTATCATCCTGATTAAACAGTACTGAAATAAAATTAACTTACAGAGAGCATCAAACATGATTTAGAGCTTGTTTATTGAAAAGTGTTTATTTCTGTTTTTCAACATGATTTAGAGCTTGTTTTTGGAAAAGTGTTTATTTCTGTATTTCAACATGATTTGGAGCTTGTTTTTGAAAAGTGCTTATTTCTGTATTTCAACATGATTTGGAGCTTGTTTTTGAAAAGTGTTTTTTCTGTATTTCAACATGATTTAGAGCTTGTTTTTGGAAAAGTGTTTATTTCTGTATTTCAATGTTGCAACTTGCTGAAAACTGTCCACAGTGTTCCTATCATCCTGATTAAACAGTACTGAAATATAATTAACTTACAGAGAGCATCAAACATGATTTAGAGCTTGTTTATGGAAAAGTGTTTATTTCTGTATTTCAACATGATTTGGAGCTTGTTTTTGAAAAGTGCTTATTTCTGTATTTCAACATGATTTGGAGCTTGTTTTTGAAAAGTGTTTATTTCTGTTTTTCAACATGATTTAGAGCTTGTTTTTGGAAAAGTGTTTATTTCTGTATTTCAATGTTGCAACTTGCTGAAAACTGTCCACAGTGTTCCTATCATCCTGATTAAACAGTACTGAAATAAAATTAACTTACAGAGTGCATCAAACATGATTTAGAGCTTGTTTATGGAAAAGTGTTTATTTCTGTATTTCAACATGATTTGGAGCTTGTTTTTGAAAAGTGTTTATTTCTGTATTTCAACATGATTTGGAGCTTGTTTTTGAAAAGTGTTTATTTCTGTTTTTCAACATGATTTAGAGCTTGTTTTTGGAAAAGTGTTTATTTCTGTATTTCAATGTTGCAACTTGCTGAAAACTGTCCACAGTGTTCCTATCATCCTGATTAAACAGTACTGAAATAAAATTAACTTACAGAGTGCATCAAACATGATTTAGAGCTTGTTTATGGAAAAGTGTTTATTTCTGTATTTCAACATGATTTGGAGCTTGTTTTTGAAAAGTGCTTATTTCTGTATTTCAACATGATTTGGAGCTTGTTTTTGAAAAGTGTTTATTTCTGTTTTTCAACATGATTTAGAGCTTTTTTTTGGAAAAGTGTTTATTTCTGCATTTCAATGTTGCAACTTGCTGAAAACCGTCCACAGTGTTACTATCATCCTGATTAAACAGTACTGAAATAAAATTAACGTACAGAGTGCATCAAACATGATTTAGAGCTTGTTTATGGAAAAGTGTTTATTTCTGTATTTCAACATGATTTGGAGCTTGTTTTTGAAAAGTGCTTATTTCTGTATTTCAACATGATTTGGAGCTTGTTTTCGAAAAGTGTTTTTTCTGTATTTCAACATGATTTAGAGCTTGTTTTTGGAAAAGTGTTTATTTCTGTATTTCAATGTTGCAACTTGCTGAAAACTGTCCACAGTGTTCCTATCATCCTGATTAAACAGTACTGAAATAAAATTAACTTACAGAGAGCATCAAACATGATTTAGAGCTTGTTTATGGAAAAGTGTTTATTTCTGTATTTCAACATGATTTGGAGCTTGTTTTTGAAAAGTGCTTATTTCTGTATTTCAACATGATTTGGAGCTTGTTTTTGAAAAGTGTTTATTTCTGTTTTTCAACATGATTTAGAGCTTGTTTTTGGAAAAGTGTTTATTTCTGTATTTCAACATGATTTGGAGCTTGTATTTGAAAAGTGTTTTTTCTGTATTTCAACATGATTTAGAGCTTGTTTTTGGAAAAGTGTTTATTTCTGTATTTCAATGTTGCAACTTGCTGAAAACTGTCCACAGTGTTCCTATCATCCTGATTAAACAGTACTGAAATATAATTAACTTACAGAGAGCATCAAACATGATTTAGAGCTTGTTTATGGAAAAGTGTTTATTTCTGTATTTCAACATGATTTGGAGCTTGTTTTTGAAAAGTGTTTATTTCTGTATTTCAACATGATTTGGAGCTTGTTTTTGAAAAGTGTTTATTTCTGTTTTTCAACATGATTTAGAGCTATTTTTTGGAAAAGTGTTTATTTCTGTATTTCAATGTTGCAACTTGCTGAAAACTGTCCACAGTGTTCCGATCATCCTGATTAAACAGTACTGAAATAAAATTAACTTACAGAGTGCATCAAACATGATTTAGAGCTTGTTTATGGAAAAGTGTTTATTTCTGTATTTCAACATGATTTGGAGCTTGTTTTTGAAAAGTGCTTATTTCTGTATTTCAACATGATTTGGAGCTTGTTTTTGAAAAGTGTTTATTTCTGTTTTTCAACATGATTTAGAGCTTTTTTTTGGAAAAGTGTTTATTTCTGCATTTCAATGTTGCAACTTGCTGAAAACCGTCCACAGTGTTACTATCATCCTGATTAAACAGTACTGAAATAAAATTAACGTACAGAGTGCATCAAACATGATTTAGAGCTTGTTTATGGAAAAGTGTTTATTTCTGTATTTCAACATGATTTGGAGCTTGTTTTTGAAAAGTGCTTATTTCTGTATTTCAACATGATTTGGAGCTTGTTTTCGAAAAGTGTTTTTTCTGTATTTCAACATGATTTAGAGCTTGTTTTTGGAAAAGTGTTTATTTCTGTATTTCAACATGATTTGGAGCTTGTTTTTGAAAAGTGCTTATTTCTGTATTTCAACATGATTTGGAGCTTGTTTTTGAAAAGTGTTTATTTCTGTATTTCAACCAGATTTAGAGCTTGTTTTTGGAAAAGTGTTTATTTCTGTATTTCAATGTTGCAACTTGCTGAAAACTGTCCACAGTGTTCCTATCATCCTGATTAAACAGTACTGAAATAAAATTAACTTACAGAGAGCATCAAACATGATTTAGAGCTTGTTTATGGAAAAGTGTTTATTTCTGTATTTCAACATGATTTGGAGCTTGTTTTTGAAAAGTGCTTATTTCTGTATTTCAACATGATTTGGAGCTTGTTTTTGAAAAGTGTTTATTTCTGTTTTTCAACATGATTTAGAGCTTGTTTTTGGAAAAGTGTTTATTTCTGTATTTCAATGTTGCAACTTGCTGAAAACTGTCCACAGTGTTCCTATCATCCTGATTAAACAGTACTGAAATAAAATTAACTTACAGAGAGCATCAAACATGATTTAGAGCTTGTTTATTGAAAAGTGTTTATTTCTGTTTTTCAACATGATTTAGAGCTTGTTTTTGGAAAAGTGTTTATTTCTGTATTTCAACATGATTTGGAGCTTGTTTTTGAAAAGTGCTTATTTCTGTATTTCAACATGATTTGGAGCTTGTTTTTGAAAAGTGTTTTTTCTGTATTTCAACATGATTTAGAGCTTGTTTTTGGAAAAGTGTTTATTTCTGTATTTCAATGTTGCAACTTGCTGAAAACTGTCCACAGTGTTCCTATCATCCTGATTAAACAGTACTGAAATATAATTAACTTACAGAGAGCATCAAACATGATTTAGAGCTTGTTTATGGAAAAGTGTTTATTTCTGTATTTCAACATGATTTGGAGCTTGTTTTTGAAAAGTGCTTATTTCTGTATTTCAACATGATTTGGAGCTTGTTTTTGAAAAGTGTTTATTTCTGTTTTTCAACATGATTTAGAGCTTGTTTTTGGAAAAGTGTTTATTTCTGTATTTCAATGTTGCAACTTGCTGAAAACTGTCCACAGTGTTCCTATCATCCTGATTAAACAGTACTGAAATAAAATTAACTTACAGAGTGCATCAAACATGATTTAGAGCTTGTTTATGGAAAAGTGTTTATTTCTGTATTTCAACATGATTTGGAGCTTGTTTTTGAAAAGTGTTTATTTCTGTATTTCAACATGATTTGGAGCTTGTTTTTGAAAAGTGTTTATTTCTGTTTTTCAACATGATTTAGAGCTTGTTTTTGGAAAAGTGTTTATTTCTGTATTTCAATGTTGCAACTTGCTGAAAACTGTCCACAGTGTTCCTATCATCCTGATTAAACAGTACTGAAATAAAATTAACTTACAGAGTGCATCAAACATGATTTAGAGCTTGTTTATGGAAAAGTGTTTATTTCTGTATTTCAACATGATTTGGAGCTTGTTTTTGAAAAGTGCTTATTTCTGTATTTCAACATGATTTGGAGCTTGTTTTTGAAAAGTGTTTATTTCTGTTTTTCAACATGATTTAGAGCTTTTTTTTGGAAAAGTGTTTATTTCTGCATTTCAATGTTGCAACTTGCTGAAAACCGTCCACAGTGTTACTATCATCCTGATTAAACAGTACTGAAATAAAATTAACGTACAGAGTGCATCAAACATGATTTAGAGCTTGTTTATGGAAAAGTGTTTATTTCTGTATTTCAACATGATTTGGAGCTTGTTTTTGAAAAGTGCTTATTTCTGTATTTCAACATGATTTGGAGCTTGTTTTCGAAAAGTGTTTTTTCTGTATTTCAACATGATTTAGAGCTTGTTTTTGGAAAAGTGTTTATTTCTGTATTTCAATGTTGCAACTTGCTGAAAACTGTCCACAGTGTTCCTATCATCCTGATTAAACAGTACTGAAATAAAATTAACTTACAGAGAGCATCAAACATGATTTAGAGCTTGTTTATGGAAAAGTGTTTATTTCTGTATTTCAACATGATTTGGAGCTTGTTTTTGAAAAGTGCTTATTTCTGTATTTCAACATGATTTGGAGCTTGTTTTTGAAAAGTGTTTATTTCTGTTTTTCAACATGATTTAGAGCTTGTTTTTGGAAAAGTGTTTATTTCTGTATTTCAACATGATTTGGAGCTTGTATTTGAAAAGTGTTTTTTCTGTATTTCAACATGATTTAGAGCTTGTTTTTGGAAAAGTGTTTATTTCTGTATTTCAATGTTGCAACTTGCTGAAAACTGTCCACAGTGTTCCTATCATCCTGATTAAACAGTACTGAAATATAATTAACTTACAGAGAGCATCAAACATGATTTAGAGCTTGTTTATGGAAAAGTGTTTATTTCTGTATTTCAACATGATTTGGAGCTTGTTTTTGAAAAGTGTTTATTTCTGTATTTCAACATGATTTGGAGCTTGTTTTTGAAAAGTGTTTATTTCTGTTTTTCAACATGATTTAGAGCTATTTTTTGGAAAAGTGTTTATTTCTGTATTTCAATGTTGCAACTTGCTGAAAACTGTCCACAGTGTTCCGATCATCCTGATTAAACAGTACTGAAATAAAATTAACGTACAGAGTGCATCAAACATGATTTAGAGCTTGTTTATGGAAAAGTGTTTATTTCTGTATTTCAACATGATTTGGAGCTTGTTTTTGAAAAGTGCTTATTTCTGTATTTCAACATGATTTGGAGCTTGTTTTCGAAAAGTGTTTTTTCTGTATTTCAACATGATTTAGAGCTTGTTTTTGGAAAAGTGTTTATTTCTGTATTTCAACATGATTTGGAGCTTGTTTTTGAAAAGTGCTTATTTCTGTATTTCAACATGATTTGGAGCTTGTTTTTGAAAAGTGTTTATTTCTGTATTTCAACCAGATTTAGAGCTTGTTTTTGGAAAAGTGTTTATTTCTGTATTTCAATGTTGCAACTTGCTGAAAACTGTCCACAGTGTTCCTATCATCCTGATTAAACAGTACTGAAATAAAATTAACTTACAGAGAGCATCAAACATGATTTAGAGCTTGTTTATGGAAAAGTGTTTATTTCTGTATTTCAACATGATTTGGAGCTTGTTTTTGAAAAGTGCTTATTTCTGTATTTCAACATGATTTGGAGCTTGTTTTTGAAAAGTGTTTATTTCTGTTTTTCAACATGATTTAGAGCTTGTTTTTGGAAAAGTGTTTATTTCTGTATTTCAATGTTGCAACTTGCTGAAAACTGTCCACAGTGTTCCTATCATCCTGATTAAACAGTACTGAAATAAAATTAACTTACAGAGAGCATCAAACATGATTTAGAGCTTGTTTATGGAAAAGTGTTTATTTCTGTATTTCAACATGATTTAGAGCTTGTTTATTGAAAAGTGTTTATTTCTGTTTTTCAACATGATTTAGAGCTTGTTTTTGGAAAAGTGTTTATTTCTGTATTTCAACATGATTTGGAGCTTGTTTTTGAAAAGTGCTTATTTCTGTATTTCAACATGATTTGGAGCTTGTTTTTGAAAAGTGTTTTTTCTGTATTTCAACATGATTTAGAGCTTGTTTTTGGAAAAGTGTTTATTTCTGTATTTCAATGTTGCAACTTGCTGAAAACTGTCCACAGTGTTCCTATCATCCTGATTAAACAGTACTGAAATATAATTAACTTACAGAGAGCATCAAACATGATTTAGAGCTTGTTTATGGAAAAGTGTTTATTTCTGTATTTCAACATGATTTGGAGCTTGTTTTTGAAAAGTGCTTATTTCTGTATTTCAACATGATTTGGAGCTTGTTTTTGAAAAGTGTTTATTTCTGTTTTTCAACATGATTTAGAGCTTGTTTTTGGAAAAGTGTTTATTTCTGTATTTCAATGTTGCAACTTGCTGAAAACTGTCCACAGTGTTCCTATCATCCTGATTAAACAGTACTGAAATAAAATTAACTTACAGAGTGCATCAAACATGATTTAGAGCTTGTTTATGGAAAAGTGTTTATTTCTGTATTTCAACATGATTTGGAGCTTGTTTTTGAAAAGTGTTTATTTCTGTATTTCAACATGATTTGGAGCTTGTTTTTGAAAAGTGTTTATTTCTGTTTTTCAACATGATTTAGAGCTTGTTTTTGGAAAAGTGTTTATTTCTGTATTTCAATGTTGCAACTTGCTGAAAACTGTCCACAGTGTTCCTATCATCCTGATTAAACAGTACTGAAATAAAATTAACTTACAGAGTGCATCAAACATGATTTAGAGCTTGTTTATGGAAAAGTGTTTATTTCTGTATTTCAACATGATTTGGAGCTTGTTTTTGAAAAGTGCTTATTTCTGTATTTCAACATGATTTGGAGCTTGTTTTTGAAAAGTGTTTATTTCTGTTTTTCAACATGATTTAGAGCTTTTTTTTGGAAAAGTGTTTATTTCTGCATTTCAATGTTGCAACTTGCTGAAAACCGTCCACAGTGTTACTATCATCCTGATTAAACAGTACTGAAATAAAATTAACGTACAGAGTGCATCAAACATGATTTAGAGCTTGTTTATGGAAAAGTGTTTATTTCTGTATTTCAACATGATTTGGAGCTTGTTTTTGAAAAGTGCTTATTTCTGTATTTCAACATGATTTGGAGCTTGTTTTCGAAAAGTGTTTTTTCTGTATTTCAACATGATTTAGAGCTTGTTTTTGGAAAAGTGTTTATTTCTGTATTTCAATGTTGCAACTTGCTGAAAACTGTCCACAGTGTTCCTATCATCCTGATTAAACAGTACTGAAATAAAATTAACTTACAGAGAGCATCAAACATGATTTAGAGCTTGTTTATGGAAAAGTGTTTATTTCTGTATTTCAACATGATTTGGAGCTTGTTTTTGAAAAGTGCTTATTTCTGTATTTCAACATGATTTGGAGCTTGTTTTTGAAAAGTGTTTATTTCTGTTTTTCAACATGATTTAGAGCTTGTTTTTGGAAAAGTGTTTATTTCTGTATTTCAACATGATTTGGAGCTTGTATTTGAAAAGTGTTTTTTCTGTATTTCAACATGATTTAGAGCTTGTTTTTGGAAAAGTGTTTATTTCTGTATTTCAATGTTGCAACTTGCTGAAAACTGTCCACAGTGTTCCTATCATCCTGATTAAACAGTACTGAAATATAATTAACTTACAGAGAGCATCAAACATGATTTAGAGCTTGTTTATGGAAAAGTGTTTATTTCTGTATTTCAACATGATTTGGAGCTTGTTTTTGAAAAGTGTTTATTTCTGTATTTCAACATGATTTGGAGCTTGTTTTTGAAAAGTGTTTATTTCTGTTTTTCAACATGATTTAGAGCTATTTTTTGGAAAAGTGTTTATTTCTGTATTTCAATGTTGCAACTTGCTGAAAACTGTCCACAGTGTTCCGATCATCCTGATTAAACAGTACTGAAATAAAATTAACTTACAGAGTGCATCAAACATGATTTAGAGCTTGTTTATGGAAAAGTGTTTATTTCTGTATTTCAACATGATTTGGAGCTTGTTTTTGAAAAGTGCTTATTTCTTTATTTCAACATGATTTGGAGCTTGTTTTTGAAAAGTGTTTATTTCTGTTTTTCAACATGATTTAGAGCTTTTTTTTGGAAAAGTGTTTATTTCTGCATTTCAATGTTGCAACTTGCTGAAAACCGTCCACAGTGTTACTATCATCCTGATTAAACAGTACTGAAATAAAATTAACGTACAGAGTGCATCAAACTTGATTTAGAGCTTGTTTATGGAAAAGTGTTTATTTCTGTATTTCAACATGATTTGGAGCTTGTTTTTGAAAAGTGCTTATTTCTGTATTTCAACATGATTTGGAGCTTGTTTTCGAAAAGTGTTTTTTCTGTATTTCAACATGATTTAGAGCTTGTTTTTGGAAAAGTGTTTATTTCTGTATTTCAACATGATTTGGAGCTTGTTTTTGAAAAGTGCTTATTTCTGTATTTCAACATGATTTGGAGCTTGTTTTTGAAAAGTGTTTATTTCTGTATTTCAACCAGATTTAGAGCTTGTTTTTGGAAAAGTGTTTATTTCTGTATTTCAATGTTGCAACTTGCTGAAAACTGTCCACAGTGTTCCTATCATCCTGATTAAACAGTACTGAAATAAAATTAACTTACAGACAGCATCAAACATGATTTAGAGCTTGTTTATGGAAAAGTGTTTATTTCTGTATTTCAACATGATTTGGAGCTTGTTTTTGAAAAGTGCTTATTTCTGTATTTCAACATGATTTGGAGCTTGTTTTTGAAAAGTGTTTATTTCTGTATTTCAACATGATTTAGAGCTTGTTTTTGGAAAAGTGTTTATTTCTGTATTTCAACATGATTTGGAGCTTGTATTTGAAAAGTGCTTATTTCTGTATTTCAACATGATTTGGAGCTTGTTTTTGAAAAGTGTTTTTTCTGTATTGCAACATGATTTAGGGCTTGTTTTTGGAAAAGTGTTTATTTCTGTATTTCAATGTTGCAACTTGCTGAAAACTGTCCACAGTGTTCCTATCATCCTGATTAAACAGTACTGAAATATAATTAACTTACAGAGAGCATCAAACATGATTTAGAGCTTGTTTATGGAAAAGTGTTTATTTCTGTATTTCAACATGATTTGGAGCTTGTTTTTGAAAAGTGTTTATTTCTGTATTTCAACATGATTTGGAGCTTGTTTTTGAAAAGTGTTTATTTCTGTTTTTCAACATGATTTAGAGCTTGTTTTTGGAAAAGTGTTTATTTCTGTATTTCAATGTTGCAACTTGCTGAAAACTGTCCACAGTGTTCCTATCATCCTGATTAAACAGTACTGAAATAAAATTTACTTACAGAGAGCATCAAACATGATTTAGAGCTTGTTTATGGAAAAGTGTTTATTTCTGTATTTCAACATGATTTGGAGCTTGTTTTTGAAAAGTGCTTATTTCTGTATTTCAACATGATTTGGAGCTTGTTTTTGAAAAGTGTTTATTTCTGTTTTTCAACATGATTTAGAGCTTTTTTTTGGAAAAGTGTTTATTTCTGCATTCCAATGTTGCAACTTGCTGAAAACCGTCCACAGTGTTACTATCATCCTGATTAAACAGTACTGAAATAAAATTAACGTACAGAGTGCATCAAACATGATTTAGAGCTTGTTTATGGAAAAGTGTTTATTTCTGTATTTCAACATGATTTGGAGCTTGTTTTTGAAAAGTGCTTATTTCTGTATTTCAACATGATTTGGAGCTTGTTTTCGAAAAGTGTTTTTTCTGTATTTCAACATGATTTAGAGCTTGTTTTTGGAAAAGTGTTTATTTCTGTATTTCAACATGATTTGGAGCTTGTTTTTGAAAAGTGCTTATTTCTGTATTTCAACATGATTTGGAGCTTGTTTTTGAAAAGTGTTTATTTCTGTATTTCAACCAGATTTAGAGCTTGTTTTTGGAAAAGTGTTTATTTCTGTATTTCAATGTTGCAACTTGCTGAAAACTGTCCACAGTGTTCCTATCATCCTGATTAAACAGTATTGAAATAAAATTAACTTACAGAGAGCATCAAACATGATTTAGAGCTTGTTTATGGAAAAGTGTTTATTTCTGTATTTCAACATGATTTGGAGCTTGTTTTTGAAAAGTGCTTATTTCTGTATTTCAACATGATTTGGAGCTTGTTTTTGAAAAGTGTTTATTTCTGTTTTTCAACATGATTTAGAGCTTGTTTTTGGAAAAGTGTTTATTTCTGTATTTCAATGTTGCAACTTGCTGAAAACTGTCCACAGTGTTCCTATCATCCTGATTAAACAGTACTGAAATAAAATTAACTTACAGAGAGCATCAAACATGATTTAGAGCTTGTTTATTGAAAAGTGTTTATTTCTGTTTTTCAACATGATTTAGAGCTTGTTTTTGGAAAAGTGTTTATTTCTGTATTTCAACATGATTTGGAGCTTGTTTTTGAAAAGTGCTTATTTCTGTATTTCAACATGATTTGGAGCTTGTTTTTGAAAAGTGTTTTTTCTGTATTTCAACATGATTTAGAGCTTGTTTTTGGAAAAGTGTTTATTTCTGTATTTCAATGTTGCAACTTGCTGAAAACTGTCCACAGTGTTCCTATCATCCTGATTAAACAGTACTGAAATATAATTAACTTACAGAGAGCATCAAACATGATTTAGAGCTTGTTTATGGAAAAGTGTTTATTTCTGTATTTCAACATGATTTGGAGCTTGTTTTTGAAAAGTGCTTATTTCTGTATTTCAACATGATTTGGAGCTTGTTTTTGAAAAGTGTTTATTTCTGTTTTTCAACATGATTTAGAGCTTGTTTTTGGAAAAGTGTTTATTTCTGTATTTCAATGTTGCAACTTGCTGAAAACTGTCCACAGTGTTCCTATCATCCTGATTAAACAGTACTGAAATAAAATTAACTTACAGAGTGCATCAAACATGATTTAGAGCTTGTTTATGGAAAAGTGTTTATTTCTGTATTTCAACATGATTTGGAGCTTGTTTTTGAAAAGTGTTTATTTCTGTATTTCAACATGATTTGGAGCTTGTTTTTGAAAAGTGTTTATTTCTGTTTTTCAACATGATTTAGAGCTTGTTTTTGGAAAAGTGTTTATTTCTGTATTTCAATGTTGCAACTTGCTGAAAACTGTCCACAGTGTTCCTATCATCCTGATTAAACAGTACTGAAATAAAATTAACTTACAGAGTGCATCAAACATGATTTAGAGCTTGTTTATGGAAAAGTGTTTATTTCTGTATTTCAACATGATTTGGAGCTTGTTTTTGAAAAGTGCTTATTTCTGTATTTCAACATGATTTGGAGCTTGTTTTTGAAAAGTGTTTATTTCTGTTTTTCAACATGATTTAGAGCTTTTTTTTGGAAAAGTGTTTATTTCTGCATTTCAATGTTGCAACTTGCTGAAAACCGTCCACAGTGTTACTATCATCCTGATTAAACAGTACTGAAATAAAATTAACGTACAGAGTGCATCAAACATGATTTAGAGCTTGTTTATGGAAAAGTGTTTATTTCTGTATTTCAACATGATTTGGAGCTTGTTTTTGAAAAGTGCTTATTTCTGTATTTCAACATGATTTGGAGCTTGTTTTCGAAAAGTGTTTTTTCTGTATTTCAACATGATTTAGAGCTTGTTTTTGGAAAAGTGTTTATTTCTGTATTTCAATGTTGCAACTTGCTGAAAACTGTCCACAGTGTTCCTATCATCCTGATTAAACAGTACTGAAATAAAATTAACTTACAGAGAGCATCAAACATGATTTAGAGCTTGTTTATGGAAAAGTGTTTATTTCTGTATTTCAACATGATTTGGAGCTTGTTTTTGAAAAGTGCTTATTTCTGTATTTCAACATGATTTGGAGCTTGTTTTTGAAAAGTGTTTATTTCTGTTTTTCAACATGATTTAGAGCTTGTTTTTGGAAAAGTGTTTATTTCTGTATTTCAACATGATTTGGAGCTTGTATTTGAAAAGTGCTTATTTCTGTATTTCAACATGATTTGGAGCTTGTTTTTGAAAAGTGTTTTTTCTGTATTTCAACATGATTTAGGGCTTGTTTTTGGAAAAGTGTTTATTTCTGTATTTCAACATGATTTGGAGCTTGTTTTTGAAAAGTGTTTATTTCTGTATTTCAACATGATTTGGAGCTTGTTTTTGAAAAGTGTTTATTTCTGTTTTTCAACATGATTTAGAGCTTGTTTTTGGAAAAGTGTTTATTTCTGTATTTCAATGTTGCAACTTGCTGAAAACTGTCCACAGTGTTCCTATCATCCTGATTAAACAGTACTGAAATATAATTAACTTACAGAGAGCATCAAACATGATTTAGAGCTTGTTTATGGAAAAGTGTTTATTTCTGTATTTCAACATGATTTGGAGCTTGTTTTTGAAAAGTGCTTATTTCTGTATTTCAACATGATTTGGAGCTTGTTTTTGAAAAGTGTTTATTTCTGTTTTTCAACATGATTTAGAGCTTTTTTTTGGAAAAGTGTTTATTTCTGTATTTCAATGTTGCAACTTGCTGAAAACTGTCCACAGTGTTCCTATCATCCTGATTAAACAGTACTGAAATAAAATTAACTTACAGAGTGCATCAAACATGATTTAGAGCTTGTTTATGGAAAAGTGTTTATTTCTGTATTTCAACATGATTTGGAGCTTGTTTTTGAAAAGTGTTTATTTCTGTATTTCAACATGATTTGGAGCTTGTTTTTGAAAAGTGTTTATTTCTGTTTTTCAACATGATTTAGAGCTTGTTTTTGGAAAAGTGTTTATTTCTGTATTTCAATGTTGCAACTTGCTGAAAACTGTCCACAGTGTTCCTATCATCCTGATTAAACAGTACTGAAATAAAATTAACTTACAGAGTGCATCAAACATGATTTAGAGCTTGTTTATGGAAAAGTGTTTATTTCTGTATTTCAACATGATTTGGAGCTTGTTTTTGAAAAGTGCTTATTTCTGTATTTCAACATGATTTGGAGCTTGTTTTTGAAAAGTGTTTATTTCTGTTTTTCAACATGATTTAGAGCTTTTTTTTGGAAAAGTGTTTATTTCTGCATTTCAATGTTGCAACTTGCTGAAAACCGTCCACAGTGTTACTATCATCCTGATTAAACAGTACTGAAATAAAATTAACGTACAGAGTGCATCAAACATGATTTAGAGCTTGTTTATGGAAAAGTGTTTATTTCTGTATTTCAACATGATTTGGAGCTTGTTTTTGAAAAGTGCTTATTTCTGTATTTCAACATGATTTGGAGCTTGTTTTCGAAAAGTGTTTTTTCTGTATTTCAACATGATTTAGAGCTTGTTTTTGGAAAAGTGTTTATTTCTGTATTTCAATGTTGCAACTTGCTGAAAACTGTCCACAGTGTTCCTATCATCCTGATTAAACAGTACTGAAATAAAATTAACTTACAGAGAGCATCAAACATGATTTAGAGCTTGTTTATGGAAAAGTGTTTATTTCTGTATTTCAACATGATTTGGAGCTTGTTTTTGAAAAGTGCTTATTTCTGTATTTCAACATGATTTGGAGCTTGTTTTTGAAAAGTGTTTATTTCTGTTTTTCAACATGATTTAGAGCTTGTTTTTGGAAAAGTGTTTATTTCTGTATTTCAACATGATTTGGAGCTTGTATTTGAAAAGTGCTTATTTCTGTATTTCAACATGATTTGGAGCTTGTTTTTGAAAAGTGTTTTTTCTGTATTTCAACATGATTTAGGGCTTGTTTTTGGAAAAGTGTTTATTTCTGTATTTCAATGTTGCAACTTGCTGAAAACTGTCCACAGTGTTCCTATCATCCTGATTAAACAGTACTGAAATATAATTAACTTACAGAGAGCATCAAACATGATTTAGAGCTTGTTTATGGAAAAGTGTTTATTTCTGTATTTCAACATGATTTGGAGCTTGTTTTTGAAAAGTGTTTATTTCTGTATTTCAACATGATTTGGAGCTTGTTTTTGAAAAGTGTTTATTTCTGTTTTTCAACATGATTTAGAGCTTGTTTTTGGAAAAGTGTTTATTTCTGCATTCCAATGTTGCAACTTGCTGAAAACCGTCCACAGTGTTACTATCATCCTGATTAAACAGTACTGAAATAAAATTAACGTACAGAGTGCATCAAACATGATTTAGAGCTTGTTTATGGAAAAGTGTTTATTTCTGTATTTCAACATGATTTGGAGCTTGTTTTTGAAAAGTGCTTATTTCTGTATTTCAACATGATTTGGAGCTTGTTTTCGAAAAGTGTTTTTTCTGTATTTCAACATGATTTAGAGCTTGTTTTTGGAAAAGTGTTTATTTCTGTAATTCAACATGATTTGGAGCTTGTTTTTGAAAAGTGTTTATTTCTGTTTTTCAACATGATTTAGAGCTTGTTTTTGGAAAAGTGTTTATTTCTGTATTTCAATGTTGCAACTTGCTGAAAACTGTCCACAGTGTTCCTATCATCCTGATTAAACAGTACTGAAATATAATTAACTTACAGAGAGCATCAAACATGATTTAGAGCTTGTTTATGGAAAAGTGTTTATTTCTGTATTTCAACATGATTTGGAGCTTGTTTTTGAAAAGTGCTTATTTCTGTATTTCAACATGATTTGGAGCTTGTTTTTGAAAAGTGTTTATTTCTGTTTTTCAACATGATTTAGAGCTTTTTTTTGGAAAAGTGTTTATTTCTGTATTTCAATGTTGCAACTTGCTGAAAACTGTCCACAGTGTTCCTATCATCCTGATTAAACAGTACTGAAATAAAATTAACTTACAGAGTGCATCAAACATGATTTAGAGCTTGTTTATGGAAAAGTGTTTATTTCTGTATTTCAACATGATTTGGAGCTTGTTTTTGAAAAGTGTTTATTTCTGTATTTCAACATGATTTGGAGCTTGTTTTTGAAAAGTGTTTATTTCTGTTTTTCAACATGATTTAGAGCTTGTTTTTGGAAAAGTGTTTATTTCTGTATTTCAATGTTGCAACTTGCTGAAAACTGTCCACAGTGTTCCTATCATCCTGATTAAACAGTACTGAAATAAAATTAACTTACAGAGTGCATCAAACATGATTTAGAGCTTGTTTATGGAAAAGTGTTTATTTCTGTATTTCAACATGATTTGGAGCTTGTTTTTGAAAAGTGCTTATTTCTGTATTTCAACATGATTTGGAGCTTGTTTTTGAAAAGTGTTTATTTCTGTTTTTCAACATGATTTAGAGCTTTTTTTTGGAAAAGTGTTTATTTCTGCATTTCAATGTTGCAACTTGCTGAAAACCGTCCACAGTGTTACTATCATCCTGATTAAACAGTACTGAAATAAAATTAACGTACAGAGTGCATCAAACATGATTTAGAGCTTGTTTATGGAAAAGTGTTTATTTCTGTATTTCAACATGATTTGGAGCTTGTTTTTGAAAAGTGCTTATTTCTGTATTTCAACATGATTTGGAGCTTGTTTTCGAAAAGTGTTTTTTCTGTATTTCAACATGATTTAGAGCTTGTTTTTGGAAAAGTGTTTATTTCTGTATTTCAATGTTGCAACTTGCTGAAAACTGTCCACAGTGTTCCTATCATCCTGATTAAACAGTACTGAAATAAAATTAACTTACAGAGAGCATCAAACATGATTTAGAGCTTGTTTATGGAAAAGTGTTTATTTCTGTATTTCAACATGATTTGGAGCTTGTTTTTGAAAAGTGCTTATTTCTGTATTTCAACATGATTTGGAGCTTGTTTTTGAAAAGTGTTTATTTCTGTTTTTCAACATGATTTAGAGCTTGTTTTTGGAAAAGTGTTTATTTCTGTATTTCAACATGATTTGGAGCTTGTATTTGAAAAGTGCTTATTTCTGTATTTCAACATGATTTGGAGCTTGTTTTTGAAAAGTGTTTTTTCTGTATTTCAACATGATTTAGGGCTTGTTTTTGGAAAAGTGTTTATTTCTGTATTTCAATGTTGCAACTTGCTGAAAACTGTCCACAGTGTTCCTATCATCCTGATTAAACAGTACTGAAATATAATTAACTTACAGAGAGCATCAAACATGATTTAGAGCTTGTTTATGGAAAAGTGTTTATTTCTGTATTTCAACATGATTTGGAGCTTGTTTTTGAAAAGTGTTTATTTCTGTATTTCAACATGATTTGGAGCTTGTTTTTGAAAAGTGTTTATTTCTGTTTTTCAACATGATTTAGAGCTTGTTTTTGGAAAAGTGTTTATTTCTGCATTCCAATGTTGCAACTTGCTGAAAACCGTCCACAGTGTTACTATCATCCTGATTAAACAGTACTGAAATAAAATTAACGTACAGAGTGCATCAAACATGATTTAGAGCTTGTTTATGGAAAAGTGTTTATTTCTGTATTTCAACATGATTTGGAGCTTGTTTTTGAAAAGTGCTTATTTCTGTATTTCAACATGATTTGGAGCTTGTTTTCGAAAAGTGTTTTTTCTGTATTTCAACATGATTTAGAGCTTGTTTTTGGAAAAGTGTTTATTTCTGTAATTCAACATGATTTGGAGCTTGTTTTTGAAAAGTGCTTATTTCTGTATTTCAACATGATTTGGAGCTTGTTTTTGAAAAGTGTTTATTTCTGTATTTCAACCAGATTTAGAGCTTGTTTTTGGAAAAGTGTTTATTTCTGTATTTCAATGTTGCAACTTGCTGAAAACTGTCCACAGTGTTCCTATCATCCTGATTAAACAGTACTGAAATAAAATTAACTTACAGAGAGCATCAAACATGATTTAGAGCTTGTTTATGGAAAAGTGTTTATTTCTGTATTTCAACATGATTTGGAGCTTGTTTTTGAAAAGTGCTTATTTCTGTATTTCAACATGATTTGGAGCTTGTTTTTGAAAAGTGTTTATTTCTGTTTTTCAACATGATTTAGAGCTTTTTTTTGGAAAAGTGTTTATTTCTGCATTTCAATGTTGCAACTTGCTGAAAACCGTCCACAGTGTTACTATCATCCTGATTAAACAGTACTGAAATAAAATTAACGTACAGAGTGCATCAAACATGATTTAGAGCTTGTTTATGGAAAAGTGTTTATTTCTGTATTTCAACATGATTTGGAGCTTGTTTTTGAAAAGTGCTTATTTCTGTATTTCAACATGATTTGGAGCTTGTTTTCGAAAAGTGTTTTTTCTGTATTTCAACATGATTTAGAGCTTGTTTTTGGAAAAGTGTTTATTTCTGTATTTCAATGTTGCAACTTGCTGAAAACTGTCCACAGTGTTCCTATCATCCTGATTAAACAGTACTGAAATAAAATTAACTTACAGAGAGCATCAAACATGATTTAGAGCTTGTTTATGGAAAAGTGTTTATTTCTGTATTTCAACATGATTTGGAGCTTGTTTTTGAAAAGTGCTTATTTCTGTATTTCAACATGATTTGGAGCTTGTTTTTGAAAAGTGTTTATTTCTGTTTTTCAACATGATTTAGAGCTTGTTTTTGGAAAAGTGTTTATTTCTGTATTTCAACATGATTTGGAGCTTGTATTTGAAAAGTGCTTATTTCTGTATTTCAACATGATTTGGAGCTTGTTTTTGAAAAGTGTTTTTTCTGTATTTCAACATGATTTAGGGCTTGTTTTTGGAAAAGTGTTTATTTCTGTATTTCAATGTTGCAACTTGCTGAAAACTGTCCACAGTGTTCCTATCATCCTGATTAAACAGTACTGAAATATAATTAACTTACAGAGAGCATCAAACATGATTTAGAGCTTGTTTATGGAAAAGTGTTTATTTCTGTATTTCAACATGATTTGGAGCTTGTTTTTGAAAAGTGTTTATTTCTGTATTTCAACATGATTTGGAGCTTGTTTTTGAAAAGTGTTTATTTCTGTTTTTCAACATGATTTAGAGCTTGTTTTTGGAAAAGTGTTTATTTCTGTATTTCAATGTTGCAACTTGCTGAAAACTGTCCACAGTGTTCCTATCATCCTGATTAAACAGTACTGAAATATAATTAACTTACAGAGAGCATCAAACATGATTTAGAGCTTGTTTATGGAAAAGTGTTTATTTCTGTATTTCAACATGATTTGGAGCTTGTTTTTGAAAAGTGCTTATTTCTGTATTTCAACATGATTTGGAGCTTGTTTTTGAAAAGTGTTTATTTCTGTTTTTCAACATGATTTAGAGCTTGTTTTTGGAAAAGTGTTTATTTCTGTATTTCAATGTTGCAACTTGCTGAAAACTGTCCACAGTGTTCCTATCATCCTGATTAAACAGTACTGAAATAAAATTAACTTACAGAGTGCATCAAACATGATTTAGAGCTTGTTTATGGAAAAGTGTTTATTTCTGTATTTCAACATGATTTGGAGCTTGTTTTTGAAAAGTGTTTATTTCTGTATTTCAACATGATTTGGAGCTTGTTTTTGAAAAGTGTTTATTTCTGTTTTTCAACATGATTTAGAGCTTGTTTTTGGAAAAGTGTTTATTTCTGTATTTCAATGTTGCAACTTGCTGAAAACTGTCCACAGTGTTCCTATCATCCTGATTAAACAGTACTGAAATAAAATTAACTTACAGAGTGCATCAAACATGATTTAGAGCTTGTTTATGGAAAAGTGTTTATTTCTGTATTTCAACATGATTTGGAGCTTGTTTTTGAAAAGTGCTTATTTCTGTATTTCAACATGATTTGGAGCTTGTTTTTGAAAAGTGTTTATTTCTGTTTTTCAACATGATTTAGAGCTTTTTTTTGGAAAAGTGTTTATTTCTGCATTTCAATGTTGCAACTTGCTGAAAACCGTCCACAGTGTTACTATCATCCTGATTAAACAGTACTGAAATAAAATTAACGTACAGAGTGCATCAAACATGATTTAGAGCTTGTTTATGGAAAAGTGTTTATTTCTGTATTTCAACATGATTTGGAGCTTGTTTTTGAAAAGTGCTTATTTCTGTATTTCAACATGATTTGGAGCTTGTTTTCGAAAAGTGTTTTTTCTGTATTTCAACATGATTTAGAGCTTGTTTTTGGAAAAGTGTTTATTTCTGTATTTCAATGTTGCAACTTGCTGAAAACTGTCCACAGTGTTCCTATCATCCTGATTAAACAGTACTGAAATAAAATTAACTTACAGAGAGCATCAAACATGATTTAGAGCTTGTTTATGGAAAAGTGTTTATTTCTGTATTTCAACATGATTTGGAGCTTGTTTTTGAAAAGTGCTTATTTCTGTATTTCAACATGATTTGGAGCTTGTTTTTGAAAAGTGTTTATTTCTGTTTTTCAACATGATTTAGAGCTTGTTTTTGGAAAAGTGTTTATTTCTGTATTTCAACATGATTTGGAGCTTGTATTTGAAAAGTGCTTATTTCTGTATTTCAACATGATTTGGAGCTTGTTTTTGAAAAGTGTTTTTTCTGTATTTCAACATGATTTAGGGCTTGTTTTTGGAAAAGTGTTTATTTCTGTATTTCAATGTTGCAACTTGCTGAAAACTGTCCACAGTGTTCCTATCATCCTGATTAAACAGTACTGAAATATAATTAACTTACAGAGAGCATCAAACATGATTTAGAGCTTGTTTATGGAAAAGTGTTTATTTCTGTATTTCAACATGATTTGGAGCTTGTTTTTGAAAAGTGTTTATTTCTGTATTTCAACATGATTTGGAGCTTGTTTTTGAAAAGTGTTTATTTCTGTTTTTCAACATGATTTAGAGCTTGTTTTTGGAAAAGTGTTTATTTCTGCATTCCAATGTTGCAACTTGCTGAAAACCGTCCACAGTGTTACTATCATCCTGATTAAACAGTACTGAAATAAAATTAACGTACAGAGTGCATCAAACATGATTTAGAGCTTGTTTATGGAAAAGTGTTTATTTCTGTATTTCAACATGATTTGGAGCTTGTTTTTGAAAAGTGCTTATTTCTGTATTTCAACATGATTTGGAGCTTGTTTTCGAAAAGTGTTTTTTCTGTATTTCAACATGATTTAGAGCTTGTTTTTGGAAAAGTGTTTATTTCTGTATTTCAACCAGATTTAGAGCTTGTTTTTGGAAAAGTGTTTATTTCTGTATTTCAATGTTGCAACTTGCTGAAAACTGTCCACAGTGTTCCTATCATCCTGATTAAACAGTACTGAAATAAAATTAACTTACAGAGAGCATCAAACATGATTTAGAGCTTGTTTATGGAAAAGTGTTTATTTCTGTATTTCAACATGATTTGGAGCTTGTTTTTGAAAAGTGCTTATTTCTGTATTTCAACATGATTTGGAGCTTGTTTTTGAAAAGTGTTTATTTCTGTTTTTCAACATGATTTAGAGCTTGTTTTTGGAAAAGTGTTTATTTCTGTATTTCAATGTTGCAACTTGCTGAAAACTGTCCACAGTGTTCCTATCATCCTGATTAAACAGTACTGAAATAAAATTAACTTACAGAGAGCATCAAACATGATTTAGAGCTTGTTTATTGAAAAGTGTTTATTTCTGTTTTTCAACATGATTTAGAGCTTGTTTTTGGAAAAGTGTTTATTTCTGTATTTCAACATGATTTGGAGCTTGTATTTGAAAAGTGCTTATTTCTGTATTTCAACATGTTTTGGAGCTTGTTTTTGAAAAGTGTTTTTTCTGTTTTTCAACATGATTTAGAGCTTGTTTTTGGAAAAGTGTTTATTTCTGTATTTCAATGTTGCAACTTGCTGAAAACTGTCCACAGTGTTCCTATCATCCTGATTAAACAGTACTGAAATATAATTAACTTACAGAGAGCATCAAACATGATTTAGAGCTTGTTTATGGAAAAGTGTTTATTTCTGTATTTCAACATGATTTGGAGCTTGTTTTTGAAAAGTGTTTATTTCTGTATTTCAACATGATTTGGAGCTTGTTTTTGAAAAGTGTTTATTTCTGTTTTTCAACATGATTTAGAGCTTGTTTTTGGAAAAGTGTTTATTTCTGTATTTCAATGTTGCAACTTGCTGAAAACTGTCCACAGTGTTCCTATCATCCTGATTAAACAGTACTGAAATAAAATTAACTTACAGAGTGCATCAAACATGATTTAGAGCTTGTTTATGGAAAAGTGTTTATTTCTGTATTTCAACATGATTTGGAGCTTGTTTTTGAAAAGTGCTTATTTCTGTATTTCAACATGATTTGGAGCTTGTTTTTGAAAAGTGTTTATTTCTGTTTTTCAACATGATTTAGAGCTTTTTTTTGGAAAAGTGTTTATTTCTGCATTTCAATGTTGCAACTTGCTGAAAACCGTCCACAGTGTTACTATCATCCTGATTAAACAGTACTGAAATAAAATTAACGTACAGAGTGCATCAAACATGATTTAGAGCTTGTTTATGGAAAAGTGTTTATTTCTGTATTTCAACATGATTTGGAGCTTGTTTTTGAAAAGTGCTTATTTCTGTATTTCAACATGATTTGGAGCTTGTTTTCGAAAAGTGTTTTTTCTGTATTTCAACATGATTTAGAGCTTGTTTTTGGAAAAGTGTTTATTTCTGTATTTCAATGTTGCAACTTGCTGAAAACTGTCCACAGTGTTCCTATCATCCTGATTAAACAGTACTGAAATAAAATTAACTTACAGAGAGCATCAAACATGATTTAGAGCTTGTTTATGGAAAAGTGTTTATTTCTGTATTTCAACATGATTTGGAGCTTGTTTTTGAAAAGTGCTTATTTCTGTATTTCAACATGATTTGGAGCTTGTTTTTGAAAAGTGTTTATTTCTGTTTTTCAACATGATTTAGAGCTTGTTTTTGGAAAAGTGTTTATTTCTGTATTTCAACATGATTTGGAGCTTGTATTTGAAAAGTGCTTATTTCTGTATTTCAACATGATTTGGAGCTTGTTTTTGAAAAGTGTTTTTTCTGTATTTCAACATGATTTAGGGCTTGTTTTTGGAAAAGTGTTTATTTCTGTATTTCAATGTTGCAACTTGCTGAAAACTGTCCACAGTGTTCCTATCATCCTGATTAAACAGTACTGAAATATAATTAACTTACAGAGAGCATCAAACATGATTTAGAGCTTGTTTATGGAAAAGTGTTTATTTCTGTATTTCAACATGATTTGGAGCTTGTTTTTGAAAAGTGTTTATTTCTGTATTTCAACATGATTTGGAGCTTGTTTTTGAAAAGTGTTTATTTCTGTTTTTCAACATGATTTAGAGCTTGTTTTTGGAAAAGTGTTTATTTCTGCATTCCAATGTTGCAACTTGCTGAAAACCGTCCACAGTGTTACTATCATCCTGATTAAACAGTACTGAAATAAAATTAACGTACAGAGTGCATCAAACATGATTTAGAGCTTGTTTATGGAAAAGTGTTTATTTCTGTATTTCAACATGATTTGGAGCTTGTTTTTGAAAAGTGCTTATTTCTGTATTTCAACATGATTTGGAGCTTGTTTTCGAAAAGTGTTTTTTCTGTATTTCAACATGATTTAGAGCTTGTTTTTGGAAAAGTGTTTATTTCTGTATTTCAACCAGATTTAGAGCTTGTTTTTGGAAAAGTGTTTATTTCTGTATTTCAATGTTGCAACTTGCTGAAAACTGTCCACAGTGTTCCTATCATCCTGATTAAACAGTACTGAAATAAAATTAACTTACAGAGAGCATCAAACATGATTTAGAGCTTGTTTATGGAAAAGTGTTTATTTCTGTATTTCAACATGATTTGGAGCTTGTTTTTGAAAAGTGCTTATTTCTGTATTTCAACATGATTTGGAGCTTGTTTTTGAAAAGTGTTTATTTCTGTTTTTCAACATGATTTAGAGCTTGTTTTTGGAAAAGTGTTTATTTCTGTATTTCAATGTTGCAACTTGCTGAAAACTGTCCACAGTGTTCCTATCATCCTGATTAAACAGTACTGAAATAAAATTAACTTACAGAGAGCATCAAACATGATTTAGAGCTTGTTTATTGAAAAGTGTTTATTTCTGTTTTTCAACATGATTTAGAGCTTGTTTTTGGAAAAGTGTTTATTTCTGTATTTCAACATGATTTGGAGCTTGTATTTGAAAAGTGCTTATTTCTGTATTTCAACATGTTTTGGAGCTTGTTTTTGAAAAGTGTTTTTTCTGTTTTTCAACATGATTTAGAGCTTGTTTTTGGAAAAGTGTTTATTTCTGTATTTCAATGTTGCAACTTGCTGAAAACTGTCCACAGTGTTCCTATCATCCTGATTAAACAGTACTGAAATATAATTAACTTACAGAGAGCATCAAACATGATTTAGAGCTTGTTTATGGAAAAGTGTTTATTTCTGTATTTCAACATGATTTGGAGCTTGTTTTTGAAAAGTGTTTATTTCTGTATTTCAACATGATTTGGAGCTTGTTTTTGAAAAGTGTTTATTTCTGTTTTTCAACATGATTTAGAGCTTGTTTTTGGAAAAGTGTTTATTTCTGTATTTCAATGTTGCAACTTGCTGAAAACTGTCCACAGTGTTCCTATCATCCTGATTAAACAGTACTGAAATAAAATTAACTTACAGAGTGCATCAAACATGATTTAGAGCTTGTTTATGGAAAAGTGTTTATTTCTGTATTTCAACATGATTTGGAGCTTGTTTTTGAAAAGTGTTTATTTCTGTTTTTCAACATGATTTAGAGCTTGTTTTTGGAAAAGTGTTTATTTCTGTATTCCAATGTTGCAACTTGCTGAAAACTGTCCACAGTGTTCCTATCATCCTGATTAAACAGTACTGAAATATAATTAACTTACAGAGAGCATCAAACATGATTTAGAGCTTGTTTATGGAAAAGTGTTTATTTCTGTATATCAACATGATTTGGAGCTTGTTTTTGAAAAGTGTTTATTTCTGTATTTCAACATGATTTGGAGCTTGTTTTTGAAAAGTGTTTATTTCTGTTTTTCAACATGATTTAGAGCTTTTTTTTGGAAAAGTGTTTATTTCTGCATTTCAATGTTGCAACTTGCTGAAAACCGTCCACAGTGTTCCTATCATCCTGATTAAACAGTACTGAAATAAAATTAACTTACAGAGAGCATCAAACATGATTTAGAGCTTGTTTATGGAAAAGTGTTTATTTCTGTATTTCAACATGATTTGGAGCTTGTTTTTGAAAAGTGTTTATTTCTGTTTTTCAACATGATTTAGAGCTTGTTTTTGGAAAAGTGTTTATTTCTGTATTTCAACATGATTTGGAGCTTGTTTTTGAAAAGTGCTTATTTCTGTATTTCAACATGATTTGGAGCTTGTTTTTGAAAAGTGTTTATTTCTGTTTTTCAACATGATTTAGAGCTTGTTTTTGGAAAAGTGTTTATTTCTGTATTTCAATGTTGCAACTTGCTGAAAACTGTCCACAGTGTTCCTATCATCCTGATTAAACAGTACTGAAATAAAATTAACTTACAGAGAGCATCAAACATGATTTAGAGCTTGTTTATTGAAAAGTGTTTATTTCTGTTTTTCAACATGATTTAGAGCTTGTTTTTGGAAAAGTGTTTATTTCTGTATTTCAACATGATTTGGAGCTTGTATTTGAAAAGTGCTTATTTCTGTATTTCAACATGTTTTGGAGCTTGTTTTTGAAAAGTGTTTTTTCTGTTTTTCAACATGATTTAGAGCTTGTTTTTGGAAAAGTGTTTATTTCTGTATTTCAATGTTGCAACTTGCTGAAAACTGTCCACAGTGTTCCTATCATCCTGATTAAACAGTACTGAAATATAATTAACTTACAGAGAGCATCAAACATGATTTAGAGCTTGTTTATGGAAAAGTGTTTATTTCTGTATTTCAACATGATTTGGAGCTTGTTTTTGAAAAGTGTTTATTTCTGTATTACAACATGATTTGGAGCTTGTTTTTGAAAAGTGTTTATTTCTGTTTTTCAACATGATTTAGAGCTTGTTTTTGGAAAAGTGTTTATTTCTGTATTTCAATGTTGCAACTTGCTGAAAACTGTCCACAGTGTTCCTATCATCCTGATTAAACAGTACTGAAATAAAATTAACTTACAGAGTGCATCAAACATGATTTAGAGCTTGTTTATGGAAAAGTGTTTATTTCTGTATTTCAACATGATTTGGAGCTTGTTTTTGAAAAGTGTTTATTTCTGTTTTTCAACATGATTTAGAGCTTGTTTTTGGAAAAGTGTTTATTTCTGTATTCCAATGTTGCAACTTGCTGAAAACTGTCCACAGTGTTCCTATCATCCTGATTAAACAGTACTGAAATATAATTAACTTACAGAGAGCATCAAACATGATTTAGAGCTTGTTTATGGAAAAGTGTTTATTTCTGTATTTCAACATGATTTGGAGCTTGTTTTTGAAAAGTGTTTATTTCTGTTTTTCAACATGATTTAGAGCTTGTTTTTGGAAAAGTGTTTATTTCTGTATTTCAACATGATTTGGAGCTTGTATTTGAAAAGTGCTTATTTCTGTATTTCAACATGATTTGGAGCTTGTTTTTGAAAAGTGTTTTTTCTGTATTTCAACATGATTTAGGGCTTGTTTTTGGAAAAGTGTTTATTTCTGTATTTCAATGTTGCAACTTGCTGAAAACTGTCCACAGTGTTCCTATCATCCTGATTAAACAGTACTGAAATAAAATTAACTTACAGAGAGCATCAAACATGATTTAGAGCTTGTTTATGGAAAAGTGTTTATTTCTGTATTTCAACATGATTTGGAGCTTGTTTTTGAAAAGTGCTTATTTCTGTATTTCAACATGATTTGGAGCTTGTTTTTGAAAAGTGTTTATTTCTGTATTTCAACATGATTTAGAGCTTGTTTTTGGAAAAGTGTTTATTTCTGTATTTCAACATGATTTGGAGCTTGTTTTTGAAAAGTGCTTATTTCTGTATTTCAACATGATTTGGAGCTTGTTTTTGAAAAGTGTTTATTTCTGTATTTCAACCAGATTTAGAGCTTGTTTTTGGAAAAGTGTTTATTTCTGTATTTCAATGTTGCAACTTGCTGAAAACTGTCCACAGTGTTCCTATCATCCTGATTAAACAGTACTGAAATAAAATTAACTTACAGAGAGCATCAAACATGATTTAGAGCTTGTTTATGGAAAAGTGTTTATTTCTGTATTTCAACATGATTTGGAGCTTGTTTTTGAAAAGTGCTTATTTCTGTATTTCAACATGATTTGGAGCTTGTTTTTGAAAAGTGTTTATTTCTGTTTTTCAACATGATTTAGAGCTTGTTTTTGGAAAAGTGTTTATTTCTGTATTTCAACATGATTTGGAGCTTGTATTTGAAAAGTGTTTTTTCTGTATTTCAACATGATTTAGAGCTTGTTTTTGGAAAAGTGTTTATTTCTGTATTTCAATGTTGCAACTTGCTGAAAACTGTCCACAGTGTTCCTATCATCCTGATTAAACAGTACTGAAATATAATTAACTTACAGAGAGCATCAAACATGATTTAGAGCTTGTTTATGGAAAAGTGTTTATTTCTGTATTTCAACATGATTTGGAGCTTGTTTTTGAAAAGTGTTTATTTCTGTATTTCAACATGATTTGGAGCTTGTTTTTGAAAAGTGTTTATTTCTGTTTTTCAACATGATTTAGAGCTATTTTTTGGAAAAGTGTTTATTTCTGTATTTCAATGTTGCAACTTGCTGAAAACTGTCCACAGTGTTCCTATCATCCTGATTAAACAGTACTGAAATAAAATTAACTTACAGAGTGCATCAAACATGATTTAGAGCTTGTTTATGGAAAAGTGTTTATTTCTGTATTTCAACATGATTTGGAGCTTGTTTTTGAAAAGTGCTTATTTCTGTATTTCAACATGATTTGGAGCTTGTTTTTGAAAAGTGTTTATTTCTGTTTTTCAACATGATTTAGAGCTTTTTTTTGGAAAAGTGTTTATTTCTGCATTTCAATGTTGCAACTTGCTGAAAACCGTCCACAGTGTTACTATCATCCTGATTAAACAGTACTGAAATAAAATTAACGTACAGAGTGCATCAAACATGATTTAGAGCTTGTTTATGGAAAAGTGTTTATTTCTGTATTTCAACATGATTTGGAGCTTGTTTTTGAAAAGTGCTTATTTCTGTATTTCAACATGATTTGGAGCTTGTTTTCGAAAAGTGTTTTTTCTGTATTTCAACATGATTTAGAGCTTGTTTTTGGAAAAGTGTTTATTTCTGTATTTCAACATGATTTGGAGCTTGTTTTTGAAAAGTGCTTATTTCTGTATTTCAACATGATTTGGAGCTTGTTTTTGAAAAGTGTTTATTTCTGTATTTCAACCAGATTTAGAGCTTGTTTTTGGAAAAGTGTTTATTTCTGTATTTCAATGTTGCAACTTGCTGAAAACTGTCCACAGTGTTCCTATCATCCTGATTAAACAGTACTGAAATAAAATTAACTTACAGACAGCATCAAACATGATTTAGAGCTTGTTTATGGAAAAGTGTTTATTTCTGTATTTCAACATGATTTGGAGCTTGTTTTTGAAAAGTGCTTATTTCTGTATTTCAACATGATTTGGAGCTTGTTTTTGAAAAGTGTTTATTTCTGTTTTTCAACATGATTTAGAGCTTGTTTTTGGAAAAGTGTTTATTTCTGTATTTCAACATGATTTGGAGCTTGTATTTGAAAAGTGCTTATTTCTGTATTTCAACATGATTTGGAGCTTGTTTTTGAAAAGTGTTTTTTCTGTATTGCAACATGATTTAGGGCTTGTTTTTGGAAAAGTGTTTATTTCTGTATTTCAATGTTGCAACTTGCTGAAAACTGTCCACAGTGTTCCTATCATCCTGATTAAACAGTACTGAAATATAATTAACTTACAGAGAGCATCAAACATGATTTAGAGCTTGTTTATGGAAAAGTGTTTATTTCTGTATTTCAACATGATTTGGAGCTTGTTTTTTAAAAGTGTTTATTTCTGTATTTCAACATGATTTGGAGCTTGTTTTTGAAAAGTGTTTTTTCTGTTTTTCAACATGATTTAGAGCTTGTTTTTGGAAAAGTGTTTATTTCTGTATTTCAATGTTGCAACTTGCTGAAAACTGTCCACAGTGTTCCTATCATCCTGATTAAACAGTACTGAAATATAATTAACTTACAGAGAGCATCAAACATGATTTAGAGCTTGTTTATGGAAAAGTGTTTATTTCTGTATTTCAACATGATTTGGAGCTTGTTTTTGAAAAGTGTTTATTTCTGTATTTCAACATGATTTGGAGCTTGTTTTTGAAAAGTGTTTATTTCTGTTTTTCAACATGATTTAGAGCTTGTTTTTGGAAAAGTGTTTATTTCTGTATTTCAATGTTGCAACTTGCTGAAAACTGTCCACAGTGTTCCTATCATCCTGATTAAACAGTACTGAAATAAAATTAACTTACAGAGTGCATCAAACATGATTTAGAGCTTGTTTATGGAAAAGTGTTTATTTCTGTATTTCAACATGATTTGGAGCTTGTTTTTGAAAAGTGTTTATTTCTGTTTTTCAACATGATTTAGAGCTTGTTTTTGGAAAAGTGTTTATTTCTGTATTCCAATGTTGCAACTTGCTGAAAACTGTCCACAGTGTTCCTATCATCCTGATTAAACAGTACTGAAATATAATTAACTTACAGAGAGCATCAAACATGATTTAGAGCTTGTTTATGGAAAAGTGTTTATTTCTGTATTTCAACATGATTTGGAGCTTGTTTTTGAAAAGTGTTTATTTCTGTTTTTCAACATGATTTAGAGCTTGTTTTTGGAAAAGTGTTTATTTCTGTATTTCAACATGATTTGGAGCTTGTATTTGAAAAGTGCTTATTTCTGTATTTCAACATGATTTGGAGCTTGTTTTTGAAAAGTGTTTTTTCTGTATTTCAACATGATTTAGGGCTTGTTTTTATGAAAAGTGTTTATTTCTGTATTTCAATGTTGCAACTTGCTGAAAACTGTCCACAGTGTTCCTATCATCCTGATTAAACAGTACTGAAATAAAATTAACTTACAGAGAGCATCAAACATGATTTAGAGCTTGTTTATGGAAAAGTGTTTATTTCTGTATTTCAACATGATTTGGAGCTTGTTTTTGAAAAGTGCTTATTTCTGTATTTCAACATGATTTGGAGCTTGTTTTTGAAAAGTGTTTATTTCTGTATTTCAACATGATTTAGAGCTTGTTTTTGGAAAAGTGTTTATTTCTGTATTTCAACATGATTTGGAGCTTGTTTTTGAAAAGTGCTTATTTCTGTATTTCAACATGATTTGGAGCTTGTTTTTGAAAAGTGTTTATTTCTGTATTTCAACCAGATTTAGAGCTTGTTTTTGGAAAAGTGTTTATTTCTGTATTTCAATGTTGCAACTTGCTGAAAACTGTCCACAGTGTTCCTATCATCCTGATTAAACAGTACTGAAATAAAATTAACTTACAGAGAGCATCAAACATGATTTAGAGCTTGTTTATGGAAAAGTGTTTATTTCTGTATTTCAACATGATTTGGAGCTTGTTTTTGAAAAGTGCTTATTTCTGTATTTCAACATGATTTGGAGCTTGTTTTTGAAAAGTGTTTATTTCTGTTTTTCAACATGATTTAGAGCTTGTTTTTGGAAAAGTGTTTATTTCTGTATTTCAACATGATTTGGAGCTTGTATTTGAAAAGTGTTTTTTCTGTATTTCAACATGATTTAGAGCTTGTTTTTGGAAAAGTGTTTATTTCTGTATTTTAATGTTGCAACTTGCTGAAAACTGTCCACAGTGTTCCTATCATCCTGATTAAACAGTACTGAAATATAATTAACTTACAGAGAGCATCAAACATGATTTAGAGCTTGTTTATGGAAAAGTGTTTATTTCTGTATTTCAACATGATTTGGAGCTTGTTTTTGAAAAGTGTTTATTTCTGTATTTCAACATGATTTGGAGCTTGTTTTTGAAAAGTGTTTATTTCTGTTTTTCAACATGATTTAGAGCTATTTTTTGGAAAAGTGTTTATTTCTGTATTTCAATGTTGCAACTTGCTGAAAACTGTCCACAGTGTTCCTATCATCCTGATTAAACAGTACTGAAATAAAATTAACTTACAGAGTGCATCAAACATGATTTAGAGCTTGTTTATGGAAAAGTGTTTATTTCTGTATTTCAACATGATTTGGAGCTTGTTTTTGAAAAGTGCTTATTTCTGTATTTCAACATGATTTGGAGCTTGTTTTTGAAAAGTGTTTATTTCTGTTTTTCAACATGATTTAGAGCTTTTTTTTGGAAAAGTGTTTATTTCTGCATTTCAATGTTGCAACTTGCTGAAAACCGTCCACAGTGTTACTATCATCCTGATTAAACAGTACTGAAATAAAATTAACGTACAGAGTGCATCAAACATGATTTAGAGCTTGTTTATGGAAAAGTGTTTATTTCTGTATTTCAACATGATTTGGAGCTTGTTTTTGAAAAGTGCTTATTTCTGTATTTCAACATGATTTGGAGCTTGTTTTCGAAAAGTGTTTTTTCTGTATTTCAACATGATTTAGAGCTTGTTTTTGGAAAAGTGTTTATTTCTGTATTTCAACATGATTTGGAGCTTGTTTTTGAAAAGTGCTTATTTCTGTATTTCAACATGATTTGGAGCTTGTTTTTGAAAAGTGTTTATTTCTGTATTTCAACCAGATTTAGAGCTTGTTTTTGGAAAAGTGTTTATTTCTGTATTTCAATGTTGCAACTTGCTGAAAACTGTCCACAGTGTTCCTATCATCCTGATTAAACAGTACTGAAATAAAATTAACTTACAGACAGCATCAAACATGATTTAGAGCTTGTTTATGGAAAAGTGTTTATTTCTGTATTTCAACATGATTTGGAGCTTGTTTTTGAAAAGTGCTTATTTCTGTATTTCAACATGATTTGGAGCTTGTTTTTGAAAAGTGTTTATTTCTGTTTTTCAACATGATTTAGAGCTTGTTTTTGGAAAAGTGTTTATTTCTGTATTTCAACATGATTTGGAGCTTGTATTTGAAAAGTGCTTATTTCTGTATTTCAACATGATTTGGAGCTTGTTTTTGAAAAGTGTTTTTTCTGTATTGCAACATGATTTAGGGCTTGTTTTTGGAAAAGTGTTTATTTCTGTATTTCAATGTTGCAACTTGCTGAAAACTGTCCACAGTGTTCCTATCATCCTGATTAAACAGTACTGAAATATAATTAACTTACAGAGAGCATCAAACATGATTTAGAGCTTGTTTATGGAAAAGTGTTTATTTCTGTATTTCAACATGATTTGGAGCTTGTTTTTTAAAAGTGTTTATTTCTGTATTTCAACATGATTTGGAGCTTGTTTTTGAAAAGTGTTTATTTCTGTTTTTCAACATGATTTAGAGCTTGTTTTTGGAAAAGTGTTTATTTCTGTATTTCAATGTTGCAACTTGCTGAAAACTGTTCACAGTGTTCCTATCATCCTGATTAAACAGTACT